>NW_027016249.1:0-10199 GCF_036934945.1 Oncorhynchus masou masou | reverse complement strand
TTATGTAGGGAGACTGGAACACCTCTCTCATCATTATGTAGGGAGACTGGAACACCTCTCATCACTATGTAGGGAGACTGGAACACCTCTCATCACTATGTAGGGAGACTGGAACACCTCTCATCATTATGTAGGGAGACTGGAACACCTCTCATCACTATGTAGGAGACTGGAACACCTCTCATCATTATGTAGGGAGACTGGAACACCTCTCATCATTATGTGGGAGACTGAATCATCTCATTATGTAGGAGACTGAATCACCTAGTTATAGTAGTGAGACTGGAACACCTCTCATCATTATGTAGGGAGACTGAATCACCTCTCATCATTATGTAGGGAGACTGGAACACCTCTCATCATTATGTAGGGAGACTGGAACACCTCTCATCATTATGTAGGGAGACTGAAACACCTCTCATAGTTATGTAGGGAGACTGGAACACCTCTCATCATTATGCAGGGAGACTGGAACACCTCATCATCATTATGTAGGGAGACTGAATCACCTCTCATCATTATGTAGGGAGACTGGAACACCTCTCATCATTATGTAGGGAGACAGGAACACCTTTCATCACTATGTAGGGAGACTGGAACACCTCTCATCATTATGTAGGGTGAGTGGAACACCACTCATAGTTATGTAGGGAGACTGAATCACCTCTCATCATTATGTAGGGAGACTGGAACACCTCTCATCATTATGTAGGGAGACTGAATCACCTCTCATCATTATGTAGGGAGACTGGAACACCTCTCATCATTTTGTAGTGAGACTGGAACACCTCTCATCATTATGTAGGGAGACTGGAACACCTCTCATCATTATGTAGGGAGACAGGAACACCTCTCATCATTATGTAGGGAGACTGGAACACCTCTCATCATTATGTAGGGAGACTGGAACACCTCTCATCATTATGTAGGGAGACTGGAACACCTCTCATCATTATGTAGGGAGACTGGAACACCTCTCATCACTATGTAGGGAGACTGGAACACCTCTCATCACTATGTAGGGAGACTGGAACACCTCTCATCATTATGTAGGAGACTGGAACACCTCTCATCACTATGTAGGGAGACTGGAACACCTCTCATCATTATGTAGGGAGACTGGAACACCTCTCATCATTATGTAGGGAGACTGAATCACCTCTCATAGTTATGTAGGGAGACTGGAACACCTCTCATCATTATGTAGGGAGACTGGAACACCTCTCATCATTATGTAGGGAGACTGAAACACCTCTCATAGTTATGTAGGGAGACTGGAACACCTCTCATCATTATGTAGGGAGACTGAATCACCTCTCATCATTATGTAGGGAGACTGGAACACCTCTCATCATTATGTAGGGAGACTGGAACACCTCTCATCATTATGTAGGGTGACTGGAACACCACTCATAGTTATGTAGGGAGACTGGAACACAACTCATCATTATGTAGGGTGACTGGAACACCACTCATAGTTATGTAGGGAGACTGGAACACCTCTCATAATTATGTAGGGAGACAGGAACACCTCTCATCACTATGTAGGGAGACTGAATCACCTCTCATCATTATGTAGGGAGACTGAACACCTCTCATCATTATGTAGGGAGACTGGAACACCTCTCATCATTATGTAGGGTGACTGGAACACCACTCATAGTTATGTAGGGAGACTGGAACACAACTCATCATTATAGGTGACTGGAACACCACTCATAGTTATGTAGGGAGACTGGAACACCTCTCATAATTATGTAGAGACTGGAACACCTCTCATCATTATGTAGGGAGACTGGAACACCTCTCATCATTATGTAGGGAGACTGAAACACCTCTCATAGTTATGTAGGGAGACTGGAACACCTCTCATCATTATGTAGGGAGACTGGAACACCTCTAATCATTATGTAGGGAGACTGAATCACCTCTCATCATTATGTAGGGAGACTGGAACACCTCTCATCATTATGTAGGGAGACTGAATCACCTCTCATCATTATGTAGGGAGACTGGAACACCTCTCATCATTATGTAGGGAGACTGAATCACCTCTCATCATTATGTAGGGAGACTGGAACACCTCTCATCATTATGTAGGGAGACTGGAACACCTCTCATCATTATGTAGGGAGACTGAAACACCTCTCATAGTTATGTAGGGAGACTGGAACACCTCTCATCATTATGTAGGGAGACTGGAACACCTCTCATCATTATGTAGGGAGACTGGAACACCTCTCATCATTATGTAGGGAGACTGGAACACCTCTCATCATTATGTAGGGAGACTGAATCACCTCTCATCATTATGTAGGGAGACTGGAACACCTGTAGTGAGACTGGAACACCTCTCATCATTATGTAGGGAGACTGAATCACCTCTCATCATTATGTAGGGAGACTGAACACCTCTCATCATTATGTAGGGAGACTGAATCACCTGTAGGGAGACTGGAACACCTCTCATCATTATGTAGGGAGACTGGAACACCTCTCATCATTATGTAGGGAGACTGAAACACCTCTCATAGTTATGTAGGGAGACTGGAACACCTCTCATCATTATGTAGGGAGACTGGAACACCTCTCATCATTATGTAGGGAGACTGAATCACCTCTCATCATTATGTAGGGAGACTGGAACACCTCTCATCATTATGTAGGGAGACAGGAACACCTTTCATCACTATGTAGGGAGACTGGAACACCTCTCATCATTATGTAGGGTGAGTGGAACACCACTCATAGTTATGTAGGGAGACTGGAACACAACTCATCATTATGTAGGGAGACTGGAATCACCTCTCATCATTATGTAGGGAGACTGGAACACCTCTCATCATTATGTAGGGAGACTCACCTCTCATCATTATGTAGGGAGACTGGAACACCTATCATTTTGTAGGGAGACTGGAACACCTCTCATCACTATGTAGGGAGACTGGAACACCTCTCATCATTATGTAGGGAGACAGGAACACCTCTCATCATTATGTAGGGAGACTGGAACACCTCTCATCATTATGTAGGGAGACTGGAACACCTCTCATCATTATGTAGGGAGACTGGAACACCTCTCATCATTATGTAGGGAGACTGGAACACCTCTCATCACTATGTAGGGAGACTGGAACACCTCTCATCACTATGTAGGGAGACTGGAACACCTCTCATCATTATGTAGGGAGACTGGAACACCTCTCATCACTATGTAGGGAGACTGGAACACCTCTCATCATTATGTAGGGAGACTGGAACACCTCTCATCATTATGTAGGGAGACTGAATCACCTCTCATAGTTATGTAGGGAGACTGGAACACCTCTCATCATTATGTAGGGAGACTGGAACACCTCTCATCATTATGTAGGGAGACTGAAACACCTCTCATAGTTATGTAGGGAGACTGGAACACCTCTCATCATTATGTAGGGTGACTGGAACACCACTCATAGTTATGTAGGGAGACTGGAACACCTCTCATAATTATGTAGGGAGACTGGAACACCTCTCATCACTATGTAGGGAGACTGAATCACCTCTCATCATTATGTAGGGAGACTGGAACACCTCTCATCATTATGTAGGGAGACTGGAACACCTCTCATCATTATGTAGGGTGACTGGAACACCACTCATAGTTATGTAGGGAGACTGGAACACAACTCATCATTATGTAGGGTGACTGGAACACCACTCATAGTTATGTAGGGAGACTGGAACACCTCTCATAATTATGTAGGGAGACTGGAACACCTCTCATCACTATGTAGGGAGACTGAATCACCTCTCATCATTATGTAGGGAGACTGGAACACCTCTCATCATTATGTAGGGAGACTGGAACACCTCTCATCATTATGTAGGAGACTGAAACACCTCTCATAGTTATGTAGGGAGACTGGAACACCTCTCATCATTATGTAGGGAGACTGGAACACCTCTAATCATTATGTAGGGAGACTGAATCACCTCTCATCATTATGTAGGGAGACTGGAACACCTCTCATCATTATGTAGGGAGACTGAATCACCTCTCATCATTATGTAGGGAGACTGGAACACCTCTCATCATTATGTAGGGAGACTGAATCACCTCTCATCATTATGTAGGAGACTGGAACACCTCTCATCATTATGTAGGGAGACTGGAACACCTCTCATCATTATGTAGGGAGACTGAAACACCTCTCATAGTTATGTAGGGAGACTGGAACACCTCTCATCATTATGTAGGGAGACTGGAACACCTCTCATCATTATGTAGGGAGACTGGAACACCTCTCATCATTATGTAGGGAGACTGGAACACCTCTCATCATTATGTAGGGAGACTGAATCACCTCTCATCATTATGTAGGGAGACTGGAACACCTCTCATCATTTTGTAGTGAGACTGGAACACCTCTCATCATTATGTAGGGAGACTGAATCACCTCTCATCATTATGTAGGGAGACTGGAACACCTCTCATCATTATGTAGGGAGACAGGAACACCTTTCATCACTATGTAGTGAGACTGGAACACCTCTCATCATTATGTAGGGTGACTGGAACACCACTCATAGTTATGTAGGGAGACTGGAACACCTCTCATCATTATGTAGTGAGACTGGAACACCTCTCATCACTATGTAGGGAGACTGGAACACCTCTCATCACTATGTAGGGAGACTGGAACACCTATCATCATTATGTAGGGAGACTGGAACACCTCTCATCACTATGTAGGGAGACTGGAACACCTCTCATCACTATGTAGGGAGACTGGAACACCTCTCATCACTATGTAGGGAGACTGGAACACCTCTCATCACTATGTAGGGAGACTGGAACACCTCTCATCACTATGTAGGGAGACTGGAACACCTCTCATCATTATGTAGGGAGACTGGAACACCTCTCATCATTATGTAGGGAGACTGGAACACCTCTCATCATTATGTAGGGAGACTGGAACACCTCTCATCACTATGTAGGGAGACTGGAACACCTCTCATCATTATGTAGGGTGACTGGAACACCACTCATAGTTATGTAGGGAGACTGGAACACAACTCATCATTATGTAGGGTGACTGGAACACCACTCATAGTTATGTAGGGAGACTGGAACACCTCTCATAATTATGTAGGGAGACTGGAACACCTCTCATCACTATGTAGGGAGACTGAATCACCTCTCATCATTATGTAGGGAGAATGGAACACCTCTCATCATTATGTAGGGAGACTGAAACACCTCTCATAGTTATGTAGGGAGACTGGAACACCTCATCATTATGTAGGGAGACTGGAACACCTCTAATCATTATGTAGGGAGACTGAATCACCTCTCATCATTATGTAGGGAGACAGGAACACCTCTCATCATTATGTAGGGAGACTGAATCACCTCTCATCATTATGTAGGGAGACTGGAACACCTCTCATCATTATGTAGGGAGACTGAATCACCTCTCATCATTATGTAGGGAGACTGGAACACCTCTCATCATTATGTAGGGAGACTGGAACACCTCTCATCATTATGTAGGGAGACTGAATCACCTCTCATCACTATGTAGGGAGACTGGAACACCTCTCATCATTATGTAGGGTGACTGGAACACCACTCATAGTTATGTAGGGAGACTGGAACACAACTCATCATTATGTAGGGTGACTGGAACACCACTCATAGTTATGTAGGGAGACTGGAACACCTCTCATAATTATGTAGGGAGACTGGAACACCTCTCATCACTATGTAGGGAGACTGAATCACCTCTCATCATTATGTAGGGAGACTGGAACACCTCTCATCATTATGTAGGGAGACTGGAACACCTCTCATCATTATGTAGGGAGACTGAAACACCTCTCATAGTTATGTAGGGAGACTGGAACACCTCTCATCATTATGTAGGGAGACTGGAACACCTCTAATCATTATGTAGGGAGACTGAATCACCTCTCATCATTATGTAGGGAGACTGGAACACCTCTCATCATTATGTAGGGAGACTGAATCACCTCTCATCATTATGTAGGGAGACTGGAACACCTCTCATCATTATGTAGGGAGACTGAATCACCTCTCATCATTATGTAGGGAGACTGGAACACCTCTCATCATTATGTAGGGAGACTGAAACACCTCTCATAGTTATGTAGGGAGACTGGAACACCTCTCATCATTATGTAGGGAGACTGGAACACCTCTCATCATTATGTAGGGAGACTGGAACACCTCTCATCATTATGTAGGGAGACTGGAACACCTCTCATCATTATGTAGGGAGACTGAATCACCTCTCATCATTATGTAGGGAGACTGGAACACCTCTCATCATTTTGTAGTGAGACTGGAACACCTCTCATCATTATGTAGGGAGACTGAATCACCTCTCATCATTATGTAGGGAGACTGGAACACCTCTCATCATTATGTAGGGAGACAGGAACACCTTTCATCACTATGTAGGGAGACTGGAACACCTCTCATCATTATGTAGGGTGACTGGAACACCACTCATAGTTATGTAGGGAGACTGGAACACCTCTCATCACTATGTAGGGAGACTGGAACACCTATCATCATTATGTAGGGAGACTGGAACACCTCTCATCACTATGTAGGGAGACTGGAACACCTCTCATCACTATGTAGGGAGACTGGAACACCTCTCATCACTATGTAGGAGACTGGAACACCTCTCATCACTATGTAGGGAGACTGGAACACCTCTCATCACTATGTAGGGAGACTGGAACACCTCTCATCATTATGTAGGGAGACTGGAACACCTCTCATCACTATGTAGGGAGACTGGAACACCTCTCATCATTATGTAGGGAGACTGGAACACCTCTCATCACTATGTAGGGAGACTGGAACACCTCTCATCATTATGTAGGGTGACTGGAACACCACTCATAGTTATGTAGGGAGACTGGAACACAACTCATCATTATGTAGGGTGACTGGAACACCACTCATAGTTATGTAGGGAGACTGGAACACCTCTCATAATTATGTAGGGAGACTGGAACACCTCTCATCACTATGTAGGGAGACTGAATCACCTCTCATCATTATGTAGGGAGACTGGAACACCTCTCATCATTATGTAGGGAGACTGAAACACCTCTCATAGTTATGTAGGGAGACTGGAACACCTCTCATCATTATGTAGGGAGACTGGAACACCTCTAATCATTATGTAGGGAGACTGAATCACCTCTCATCATTATGTAGGGAGACTGAATCACCTCTCATCATTATGTAGGGAGACTGGAACACCTCTCATCATTATGTAGGGAGACTGAATCACCTCTCATCATTATGTAGGGAGACTGGAACACCTCTCATCATTATGTAGGGAGACTGGAACACCTCTCATCATATGTAGGGAGACTGAAAACACCTCTCATCATTATGTAGGGAGACTGGAACACCTCTCATCATTATGTAGGAGACTGAATCACCTCTCATCATTATGTAGGGAGACTGGAACACCTCTCATCATTTTGTAGTGAGACTGGAACACCTCTCATCATTATGTAGGGAGACTGAATCACCTCTCATCATTATGTAGGGAGACAGGAACACCTTTCATCACTATGTAGGGAGACTGGAACACCTCTCATCATTATGTAGGGTGACTGGAACACCACTCATAGTTATGTAGGGAGACTGGAACACAACTCATCATTATGTAGGGTGACTGGAACACCACTCATAGTTATGTAGGGAGACTGGAACACCTCTCATAATTATGTAGGGAGACTGGAACACCTCTCATCACTATGTAGGGAGACTGGAACACCTCTCATCACTATGTAGGGAGACTGGAACACCTATCATCATTATGTAGGGAGACTGGAACACCTCTCATCACTATGTAGGGAGACTGGAACACCTCTCATCACTATGTAGGGAGACTGGAACACCTCTCATCATTATGTAGGGAGACTGGAACACCTCATCACTCATAATTATGTAGGGAGACTGGAAAAATACCCCAAATACTGTCTAGCGTTGAAGTTTCCTTTTAATGACAATTATATACACATCCTGGTGTTAATGTAATTTTTAGTCATTCGAAGACAGATTGTGGAAAACTATTCTTGGCACCATAGTTTCTAGAGACTTTGTTGGATATGTGTGTTGCTGTCATTTCTATTAAAAGTGAAGTCTGTTTTTATTTGAATCCCCAGAGGTATCCATAATGTATGATAGTGGATAAATTTAGTTATGGGGCGGGTAAATTGAGATTTTATTATACAGTTGATAGTAGTTGAAAAGATACGAGCTCAAAGTACATAGGCTTACTTAGGATTGTTTATTTCAAAACCAACTTTATTTGTCACATGTGCCGAATACAACAAGTGTAGACCTTACCGTGAAATGCTTACTTACAAGCCCTTGACCAACAGATGTAGACCTTACCGTGAAATGCTTACTTACAAACCCTTAACCAACAGATGTAGACCTTACCGTGAAATGCTTACTTACAAGCCCTTGACCAACAGATGTAGACCTTACCGTGAAATGCTTACTTACAAACCCTTAACCAACAGATGTAGACCTTACCGTGAAATGCTTACTTACAAGCCCTTGACCAACAGATGTAGACCTTACCGTGAAATGCTTACTTACAAACCCTTAACCAACAGATGTAGACCTTACCGTGAAATGCTTACTTACAAGCCCTTAACCAACAGATGTAGACCTTACCGTGAAATGCTTACTTACAAGCCCTTAACCAACAGATGTAGACCTTACCGTGAAATGCTTACTTACAAACCCTTAACCAACAGATGTAGACCTTACCGTGAAATGCGTACTTACAAGCCCTTAACCAACAGATGTAGACCTTAACGTGAAATGCTTACTTACAAGCCCTTAACCAACAGTGCAGTTCAAGAAGAAGAAAATATTTACCAAGTAGACTAAAATAAGAAGTGACACAATAAGAATAACAATAACGAGGCTATATACAGGGGGCACCGGTACTGAGTCAGTGTGCAGGGGTACAGGCAAATTGAGGTAATCTGTACATGTAGGTGGGGGTGAAGTGACTATGCATAGGTAACAAACAAACAGCGAGTACCAGCAGTGTACAAGAGGGGGGGTCAATGTAAATTGTCCGGTGGCGATTTTAATGAATTGTTCAGGAGTCTATTGGCTAGAAGCTGAGAGTAGAATGCTGTTGAGGAGCCTTTTGGTCCTAGACTTGGCGCTCTGGTACCGGTTGCTCTGCGGTAGCAGAGAAAACAGTCTATGACTTGAGTGACTGGAGTCTCTGACAATTTTATGTGCTTTCCTCTGACACCGCCTATTGTATAGGTCCTGGATGGCAGGAAGCTTGGCCCCAGTGATGTACTGGGCCGTTCTCACTACCCTCTGTAGCGCCTTATGGTCAGATGCTGAGCAGTTGCCATACCAGACGGTGATGCAACCTGTCAGGATGCTCTCGATGGTGCAGCCGTAGAACCTTTTGAGGATCTAGGGGCCCATGCCAAATCTTTTCAGTCTCCTGAGGGGGGAAAAGGTTTTGTCGTGTCCTCTTCACGATTGTCTTGGTATGTTTGGACCATGATAGTTTGTTGTTGATTTGGACACCAAGGAACTTGAAACTCTCGACCCGCTCCACTACAGCCCCGTCGATGTTAATGGGGGCCGGTTCGGCCCGCCTTTTCCGGTAGTCCACGATCAGCTCCTTTGTCTTGTTTCATTCTAACTCACTGTTTCATTCTAATGCACTGTTTCATTCTAACTCACTGTTTCATTCTAACTCACTGTTTCATTCTAACGCACTGTTTCATTCTAACTCACTGTTTCATTCTAACGCACTGTTTCATTCTAACTCACTGTTTCATTCTAACGCACTGTTTCATTCTAACGCACTGTTTCATTCTAACGCACTGTTTCATTCTAACTCACCTGTTTTCATTCGCACTGTTTCATTCTAACTCACTGTTTCATTCTAACTCACTGTTTCATTATAACTCACTGTTTCATTCTAACACACTGTTTCATTCTAACTCACTGTTTCATTATAACTCACTGTTTCATTCTAACTCACTGTTTCATTCTAACGCACTGTTTCATTCTAACTCACTGTTTCATTCTAACGCACTGTTTCATTCTAACTCACTGTTTCATTCTAACGCACTGTTTTCATTCTAACTCACTGTTTCATTATAAC
>NW_027016248.1:0-10199 GCF_036934945.1 Oncorhynchus masou masou | reverse complement strand
GTTGCATTCATTGTCCCCAAAGAAAAAAAGTGAACAACAAGCAATACGGATAAAAACAAATCAATAATAAAATGTGTGTGCAGGTTGGAAGCCCAAGGGCTGGTATACAGTGGGGAGAACAAGCATTTGATAACCTGCAAAAATCGGCAGTGTCTCCTACTTACAAAGCATGTGAGGTCTGTATTTTTTTTTATCATAGGTACACAGCTCTGTACCTATGATAAAAATTACAGACCTCTACATGCTTTGTAAGTAGGAAAACCTGCAAAATCGGCAGTGTATCAAATACTTGTTCTCCCCACTGTATATACAATTGTAAAACTATATACAATACATAAGAAAAAAGGCTTGTTAAAACACAATCTACTAATTATAAAATATACAAATGAACCGATCAGCAATCATTAAAAAAAAAACAGTATATGTTTTGTTTCAATGTGTGTTTGGATGTGAGTATGTGAGAGTTAGGCTATATAGAGGAGATTACTGATAGTTTGGTTCTTCAGGCTGACCCACAGTCTCCATGGAGATTACCGAGTAGTTAAGTTAGGATATTACGGAGTAGTTAAAATAATAAGACCATGTCATCAGGGTTGATATCCTTGGTTTCATTAATATCGAACAGGTTAAAGTCCATGTTATCAGGGTTGATATCCTTGGCTTCATTAATAAGTCCATGTCATCAGGGTTGATATCCTTGGTTTCATTAATATCTAACAGGTTAAAGACCATGTTATCAGGGTTGATATCCTTGGCTTCATTAATATCTAACAGGTTAAAGACCATGTTATCAGGGTTGATATCCTTGGCATCATTAATAAGACCATGTTATCAGGGTTGATATCCTTGGCTTCATTAATAAGACCATGTTATCAGAGTTGATATCCTTGGCGCCATTAATATCTAACGGGTTAGAGACCATGTTACTTGTTGATGTCCCTTACGCCATTAATATCTAACGGTTAGAGATCAGCGTTATCAGAGTTGATATCCAAGCTACTCAATATCTATTCGTGGTTAGAGACCATGCTTACGAGTTGATGTCCTGGTTGCCGTTAATATCTAATGGGTTAGAGACATGTCAATGGTTGATATCCTTGGTTTCATTAATTCTAACAGGTTAAAGACCATGTTATCAGGGTTGATATCCTTCAGCCTCAGTTGATATCCTTGGTTTCATTAATATCTAACGGGTTAGACTGTTATCAGAGTTGATATCCTGCGGGTTAAAGACCATGTTATCAGAGTTGATATCCTTGGCTTCATTAATAAGACCATGTTATCAGAGTTGATATCCTTGGTTTCATTAATATCTAATGATGTTATCAGAGTTGATATCCTTGGTTTCTTCATCTAACAGGTTAAGACCATGTCATCAGGGTTGATATCCTTGGTTTCATTAATATTTAACAGGTTAAAGACCATGTCATCAGGGTTGATATCCTTGGTTTTCATTAATATCCCATGTCATCAGGGTTGATATCCTTGGTTTTCATTAATATCGAACAGGTTAAAGTCCATGTTATCAGGGTTGATATCCTGGCTTCATTAATAAGTCCATGTTATCAGAGTTGATATCCTTGTCATTAATATCTAACAGGTTAAAGACCATGTTATCAGGGTTGATATCCTTGGCCTCATTAATAAGAAAGACCATGTTATCAGGGTTGATATCCTTGGTTTCATTAATATCTAACAGGTTAAAGACCATGTCATCAGGGTTGATATCCTTGGTTTCATTAATATCTAACAGGTTAAAGACCATGTTATCAGGGTTGATATCCTTGGTTTCATTAATAAGTCCATGTTATCAGGGTTGATATCCTTGGTTCATTAATATCTAACAGGTTAAAGTCCATGTTATCAGGGTAGATATCCTTGGCTTCATTAATAAGACCATGTTATCAGGTTGATTCCTTGATTAATAAGTCCATGTTATCAGGGTTGATATCCTTGGCCTCATTAATATTTAACAGGTTAAAGACCATGTTATCAGAGTTGATATCCTTGGCTTCATTAATAAGACCATGTTATCAGGTAGATATCCTTGGTTTCATTTAATAAGACCATGTTATCAGAGTTGATATCCTTGGCTTCATTAATAAGACCATGTTATCAGAGTTGATATCCTTGGCTTCATTAATAAGACCATGTTATCAGGTTGATATCCTTGGTTTCATTTAATAAGACCATGTTATCAGAGTTGATATCCTTGGCTTCATTAATAAGACCATGTTATCAGGGTTGATATCTTGGCTTCATTAATAAGACCATGTTATCAGAGTTGATATCCTTGGCTTCATTAATAAGACCATGTTATCAGGGTTGATATCCTTGGCTTCATTAATAAGACCATGTTATCAGGGTTGATATCCTTGGCTTCATTAATAAGACCATGTTATCAGGGTTGATATCCTTGGCTTCATTAATAAGACCATGTTATCAGGGTTGATATCCTTGGTTTCATTAATAAGACCATGTTATCAGAGTTGATATCCTGCCCAACTAAGGGAGATACACAGTCAGAAACATCCAGAGAGAGTGGAACAGAAGCATAGAAATGTAGACCTCACATGTCCAATACAACCATACATGAGTGTTAGTTTCATCTAAAGAGATGTCCATCCTATGGAACGCACATTGACACAGTCCACATAAAACCACTGAAGACTTCAGAGGGTTCTGTGTGTTTTTGGTCATGAGGTTAGGTGAAACACATGAACATTTACATTACATTTACATTTAAGTCATTTAGCAGACATCCAGAGCGACTTAGTGGTGAATTCACCTTCTGTCCAGTGGAACAGTGTAGTGCATCTAAGTCATGGGGGTGAGAAGGATTACTTCAAATCAGTGGACTATCCTGGTCAGAGTCACTTGCCATGACCTACATGGTAGGAGGCGAGCAAAGTGACAGTAAGTGTGTGTGTGTGTGTGTGTCAAATCAGTGGACTATAACAGAGTCACTTGCCATAGGCCTACGAGAGGGTGTGAACGACCATGACAGTAGCTAGTAGCAGAGACAACTATGATCACATGACACTAGCTAGTAGCAGAGACAACTGTGATCACATGACAGTAGCTAGTAGCAGAGACAACTGTGATCACATGACAGTAGACAGTAGCAGAGACAACTATGATCACATGACAGTAGACAGTAGCAGAGACAACTGTGATCACATGACAGTAGCAGAGACAGCTGTGAGCACATGACAGTAGCAGAGACAGCTGTGATCCCATGACAGTAGCAGAGACAACTGTGATCACATGACAGTAGCAGAGACAGCTGTGATCACATGACAGTAGACAGTAGCAGAGACAGCTGTGATCCCATGACAGTAACAGAGACAGCTGTGATCCCATGACAGTAACAGAGACAACTGTGATCCCATGACAGTAACAGAGACAACTGTGATCCCATGACAGTAACAGAGACAACTGTGATCACATGACAGTAGCAGAGACAGCTGTGATCACATGACAGTAGCTAGTATCAGAGACAGCTGTGATCACATGACAGTAGCTAGTATCAGAGACAGCTGTGATCACATGACAGTAGACAGTAACAGAGATAACTGTGATCACATGACAGTAGACAGTAACAGAGACAACTGTGATCACATGACAGTAGCAAGTAGCAGAGACAGCTGTGATCACATGACAGTAGACAGTATCAGAGACAGCTGTGATCACATGACAGTAGACAGTAACAGAGACAACTGTGATCACATGACAGTAGCTAGTATCAGAGACAGCTGTGATCACATGACAGTAGCTAGTATCAGAGACAGCTGTGATCACATGACAGTAGACAGTAACAGAGACAACTGTGATCACATGACAGTAGACAGTAACAGAGACAACTGTGATCACATGACAGTAGCAAGTAGCAGAGACAGCTGTGATCACATGACAGTAGCTAGTATCAGAGACAGCTGTGATCACATGACAGTAGCTAGTAGCAGAGACAGCTGTGATCACATGACAGTAGCTAGTAGCAGAGACAGCTGTGATCCCATGACAGTATCAGAGACAACTGTGATCACATGACAGTAGACAGTATCAGAGACAGCTGTGAGCACATGACAGTAGACAGTATCAGAGACAACTGTGATCACATGACAGTATCAGAGACAACTGTGATCACATGACAGTAGCTAGTAGCAGAGACAGCTGTGATCCCATGACAGTAGCTAGTAGCAGAGACAACTGTGATCACATGACAGTAGCTAGTAGCAGAGACAGCTGTGATCACATGACAGTAGCAGAGACAACTGTGATCACATGACAGTAGCTAGTAGCAGAGACAACTGTGATCACATGACAGTAGCTAGTATCAGAGACAGCTGTGATCACATGACAGTAGACAGTATCAGAGACAGCTGTGATCACATGACAGTATCAGAGACAGCTGTGATCACATGACAGTATCAGAGACACGGGCTTCCGAAGTAGAACACCTCCCCATCACTGTCAGCATTCTTTAAAAGGCCACAGGCTTTAAGAACCATTGTGGTCTGACCAATGACGTGCATTTCCCCTCCTATGTTTTTCTCTTCCACTCGTTTTTGTTGTCTCACTTGTTTCATTGATTCTCATCGCTCTCAAACCGTCTCACCCATCTGAAGCAAAGTGGAAATGTATTGGATTCTCTATATAACCTTAGTATTTCAGCTGAATGATAAAATGGACATATCTTCTTAGTATAACAGAATATAACAATAGACTGAATATGACAGTAGAAAAACACATGGTGTGGCCATAGGGCCCTACCACCTTATGCAAACAGAGCGATGGAGTGTCCTACACGGTCCGTTCAAAAATTTGTTCAGCAAAAAGTACACTACCGGTCAAATGTCTTAGAACGCCTACTCATTCAAGGGTTTCTTTATTTTGACTATTTTCTACATTACTGAGAATAATAGTGAAGACATTAAAACTATGAAATAAAACATATGGAATCATGTAGTAAACAAATCCAAATATATTTTATATTTGAGATTCTTTAAAATAGCCACCCTTTGCCTTGATGACAGCTTTGCACACTTGGCATTCTCTCAACCAGCTTCATGAGGTAGTCACCTGGAATGCATTTCAATTAACAGGTGTGCCTTCTTAAAAAGTTAATTTGTGGAATTTATTTCCTTCTTTAATGCATATGAGCCAATCAGTTGTGTTGTGACAAGGTAGGGGTGGTATACAGAAGATAGCCCTATTTGGTAAAAGACCAAGTCCATATAATGGCAACAACAGCTCAAATAAGCAAAGAGAAACGACAGTCCATCATTATTTTAAGACATGAAGGTCAGTCAATGAGGAAAATTTCAAGAACTTTAAGTGCAGTCGCAAAAACCATCAAGCACTATGATGAAACTGGAAAGAAACCACAACTAAAAAACACCAATAAGAAGAAAAGACTTGCTTGGGCCAAGAAACACGAGCAATGGACATTAGACCGGTAGAAATTTGTCCTTTGGTCTGGAGTCCAAATTAGACTTTTGGTTCCAACCGCTGTGTCTTTGTGAGACGCAGTGTGGATGAAACGATGATCTCTGCATGTGTAATTCCCACCGTAAAGTGTGGAGGAGGAGGTGTTATGGTGTGGGGGTGCTTTGCTGGCGACACTGTCTGTGATTTATTTAGAATTCAAGGCACACTTAACCAGCATGGCTACCACAGCATTCTGCAGCGATACGCTATCCCATCTGGTTTGGGCTTAGTGGGATTATCATTTGTTTTTCAACAGGACAATGACCCAACACACCTCTAGTCTGTGCAAGGGCTATTTGACCAAGAAGGAGAGTGATGGAGTGATGCATCAGATGACCTGGCCTCCACAATCCCCTGACCTCAACCCAACTGAGATGGTTTGGGATGAGTTAGACCGCAGAGTGAAGGAAAAGCAGCCGACAAGTGCTCAGCATATGTGGGAACTCCTTCAAGACTATTGGAAAAGCATTCCAGGTGAAGCTGGTTGAGAGAATGTCAAGCATTTGCAAAGCTGTCATCAAGGCAAAGGGTGGCTATTTGAAGAATCTCAAATCAAAAATATTTGTTTAACACTTTTTGGTTACTACATGATTCCATGTGTGTTATTTCATAGTTTGATGTCTTCACTATTATCCTTCAATGGAGAAAATAGTCAAAATAAAGAAAAACTCATGAATGAGAAGGTGTGTCCAAACTTTTGACCGGTAGTGTATGTAGAACTACATAGAAAACTAAGGTCGATCGCTGCGTTGCGTAAAGTGTGTCGTGGCATTAAGCTACCATCTGAAGACAGCACAGCTGTGACCGTTAGATATTTCACACTGGTCAGCTCTTCACAACTTCAGCTGTTTGATATTGTTTCTAAACTGTAGATGCATAGAGAGAGTAACCTGAAAAATAGAAGGAACTATACTTAAGGTGAAATATTTTGACAGGGAGTGTGAGATGAGCTTTGAGAAAATCTATGCGTCAGCATATGGATGCACTTTTGGGTGAGAGCGTGAGTGCGCGTCAGTGTGTGTGTGTTTGTGTGTGTGTGAGCGCGTGCGTACTCGTGTGTTATAGCCCTGGTGTCCTTGGTCTGTTCTTCATTCAGTCTGACAGGATGGTGTTACGTTCACCGACCCAGAAACACTCATCAGAAGTGCAGTTTTGGATGAATCAGCAGGCAGCAACCATTATGTTCCTCATTTTCAGCCTTACCGCTCTAGAAAGAGACAGAGAGACAGAGAGTGAGAAAGAGAGACAGAGAGTGAGAAAGAGAGAGTGAGAAAGAGACAGAGGGTGAGAAAGAGACAGAGACAGAGAGAGAGAGAGTGAGACAGAGACAGAGAGAGTGAGACAGAGACAGAGAGTGAGAAAGAGACAGAGAGAGAGTGAGAAAGAGACAGAGTGAGAAAGAGACAGAGTGAGAAAGAGACAGAGTGAGAAAGAGACAGAGAGAGACAGAGTGAGAAAGAGAGAGTGAGAAAGAGACAGAGAAAGAGACAGAGAGTGAGAAAGAGACAGAGACAGAGTGAGAAAGAGACAGAGACAGAGAGTGAGAAAGAGAGAGTGAGAAAGAGAGACAGAGTGAGAAAGAGAGAGAGAGTGAGAAAGAGAGAGAGACAGGGAGTGAGACAGAGAGACAGAGAGTGAGAAAGAGAGAGAGAGTGAAAGAGAGACAAAGAGTGACAGAGAGACCTATTTTAGCTCAAGTGTGCTCTCTCAAGCCCACCCTTGGCACAACAGTTTATAGAGTTTGAATGCCCGAATATCTCCACTGTGTTCTTAATCTGATGTTGAACCTAACTGAATTATGTCTGCCCAATATGCTTGTATTTAGTCTGTAGAAGTATTACTGTTTAGTTATCTCAGAAGAATGACAGAATTCAGTAGCACCAACCAACACAGTCTTCTTACAGTAGACCTGGACAAAAGCATGTCAGTTGATCATGAAAAACAGTGAAAAACATCGCTTTATATGTACATTTAACAAAAAGAGGCAGGTTCTGTCAACTCTACATGCATGACTTTCAGAGTTCACTATGTCACATTTCAGTTATATAAACCTAACAGAACCTGTTAGCAAGCATAGAAAGATTTACAGTCAATACTGCTATAGGCATAATCCCCATGAAACCTCATTTCATATAAATCAGTTTGAGGAATGTAATTTATTTATTGACTTTATTTAACTAGGCAATTCAGTTTAGAACAAATTCTTATTTACAATGATGGCCTACTCCGCCAAACACGGACGACACTGGGCCAACGTATTGTTCGCTCTATGGGACTCACAATCACGTCCGGATGTGATACTGCCTGGATTCGAACCAGGTACTATAGTGACGCCTCTTGAATTGAGATTCAGTGCCTTAGACTGCTACGCCACTCGGGGTAATGTAGATCATACATAAATCAAATAAATAATACTGTGGTTGAAATTGTTTTCCTATTGTGAAATAGGCTTTTACGTCTTTTTCATGCAGATGATTGGGTCGTTACCTACCCTCTGATGTCATCAATGTGCGACTTTACAAGTAGTTTTCGAACAGGGAAATGACATTCGTGTGAAAGGTAAAGTGGAAACATCACATATGCTGAACGTTTATTTAATTTAGTGGTGCTGTGTTATGTCATGACAGTTGTGATTTCGTATGCGTTATTAGCAAAGATTTCGCCAATGCTAAAGTGTTTCGATAGTTGTGTTGACATGCTAATTTAACTAGCATAGCTTCAGCGTTCTGGTAAACACATGGTTAGTCCGTGGCTAGATTTGACTTCTGAACTATTAAATAAACAAAGACATCCAAATGTAAACGTTTATTAATATTTTGACTATTTATAGGGCTACCAGTTACTGTAGCTACATATTAACACCAGATGGATTTAACAATGATGTTATCCATTACTGGGAGTTAAAGTTAATTCGGTCGCCTGGAGACCGACGTTGGGTTCATCAGGTAGAAATTAGCATTTGAATCAGGAAAGTTAACTCTTAAACTTCAAGCCAGAATGTTGAATAAAATGATATTTGAACGTACTTAACCTGTTGGCGGCTGGTTGGTCCTCTTGGGGTAGGAATGTGAGACAATATAATCCACGGAAAGTATAATACATTAAATGTTTTAAAGCGTTGGTATCAGTAGTGCGTTCAGATTATCAGCTAAAGCTGCCTTCGAGGCGCATGCATACTTGCCGAGCTCGTGCACGTGTTCCCTTTAGTCTGCGCATGTCTCAGGTGATGTGTCTGGTTTCAATTTACCCTACTGTCCCCAAACTCCCAGTCAGAGATACCAATAATCTTTGGTTAAATTACATTATCTGGTGTAATAGATACAATAAAAGTATCAAAACGTTCTGCAGTGTATTTTTTTTTTACAGCTAGATATGTACAGGGTCATGTCACTGTTAGCAAAATATACCAGTTTATGTAGTATTTATTTATATGTAGTATATATTCTGCTTCACCCCAGGTATGCCAATGTGATCATGGCCAGCAGGCAGTGGTGTGAGGGTCACTCCACCCCAGTGCTGTGTGTGGGGGCCTCTGGGGGTCCGGAGGGTCTCCTAGCCTCTGGCTCAGAGGAGGGTGAGGTAACAGTGTGGAACCAGGAGGGAACGGTGTTAGCTCGTCTCCGTCTGCCCAGCGGGGATGATGTGACCAGCGCTGTGTTCTCGCCGGCGGCTCCAGGCCTGTTGTATGTGTCCCACGGAGAGACGGTGAGCGTATTGGACCCTAGGAGCCTAAAGGGGGCGGTAGAGGAGCTACAGGGTGCGGGAGAGGAGGAGATCAACTCTCTGGCTCTGAATGAGACAGGCTCAGCTCTGGCCGTGGCTGATGACTCAGGGGTGGTGAGGGTGCTAGGGTTGCCGGGGGGTCAAGTAAACAGGACGCTCCGCAGACACACCAACATCGTCTCATCTGTGGCTTTCCGCCCTCTCAGGCCCAACAACTTGGTCTCAGCCGGGCTCGACATGCAGGTGAGATGACTCGAGACGGAGAAAGAAAAGGCATGCTTGAGAGTACCCTGTTTGACTACGAAAGCATGTCTTGACCCCTTCTGTCCTCAATGTCTTGCAGGTGATGTTGTGGAGCCTACAGAAGACACGCCCTGTCTGGACCCTCAACCTGCAGGAAGTGGCTGAGGAAGAGGAGGCCCATCAGCACAAAGCTGGTCAGCTCTTCAACCCACCTCTGGCCCACTGCGTCTCTGTAGCGACCTGCGGGAACGCTTTGGCCTGCGCCGCCGAGGACGGACGTGTGCACCTGATGCGGATCGGCAGTGGCTCCAAACTGGACCCAACGGGGGCCATCAAGGCCCACAGCCAGGGAGCCTCACAGGCCCACTTCCTCAGCTTCTTACCCCACCCATACTGGCTGGCTACTGGGGGCAACGACGGCATAGTGGCCCTCTGGGACCTCAGTCAGAACCCGGTAGTTACTGTTGAGGATAAGGGCAAGCCACAGGCAGCGCCAGTCCACCGCAGGAGACACAATGCCAGGGCTAAAGCCAAACTCCAGGCCAAGCCCCAGCAGGCAAAAGATGAGACTAAGAAGGAGAGGGAGGAGGTGGAGGAGGGCAGCAGTGTAGATCAGTTACCAGGCACAGAGGAGGCCCTGAAGTCAGGACCTAAACTCAGCTTCAGCCATGGGGACAAGGTGAACTGGGTGTGTCCCACTCTGCTGAGAGGGGAACCCAGCCTGGTGGTGGCTGACCAGAGCC
>NW_027016247.1:0-10200 GCF_036934945.1 Oncorhynchus masou masou | reverse complement strand
TGTCATGTCTTGTTATGTCTGTTCCTGTCCTTTCTCTTCACTCTGTCTCTCTCTGCTGGTCTTTTTAGGTTACCTTCTCTGTCTCTCATTCTTCAGCTGTTCTACATCTCCCCTAACTAGCTCATTCACTCCTTCCCACCTGTTCTCTCTTCCCCTCTGATTAGGTCTCTATTTCTCTCTCTGTTCCTGCTACTTTCCAGTGTCTGATTCTTGTTTGTGTTTTTGATGCCAGAAGCAAGCTGTCAGTCCCGTTTGCTTCCACCTTGTCCTATCCTGCAGTCGGAGTCTGCCTGGCAGGTGCATCCTGCATTATACTAACGTTCTTTTTGTTCAAGTGACTACGTTGGAAGAGGATTTATGCCATTCCTGTTTTCATTAAAGAACTCTGTTTTCTGTTAAAACCGCTTTTGGGTCTTCACTCAAGTACATAACAGAAGAATCAGACCAGAAGAATGGACCCAGCGGCTCCGGACCCTTTTCCTCCGCCGTCGAGGTCCAGGGAGCGATGCTAGGCAGACACGAGGAGGAATTGTCTGCTGCTCGACATGCCGTTGAGACCCTGGCCGTCCAAGTCTCCGACCTCACAAGACAGGTTCACCAACTCCACCTCGATCCACCGCCCCACTTCCAGGGTTTCCGAGTCTCCGGAGCCCAGGATCAACAACCCGCCGTGTTACTCTGGGAGCCCACTGAGTGCCGCTCATTCCTCACTCAGTGTGATGTGGTGTTCTCTCTCCAGCCCAACACTTACTCCAGGAGTGCAGCCCGCATCGCCTACGTCATTTCTCTCCTTACCGGACGGGCGCGTGGAGTGGGCACGGCAATCTGGGAGCGAGGGCTGAGTGTATTAACCAGTATCAGGACTTTAAGGAGGAGATGATACGGGTTTTTGACCGTTCTGTTTTTGGCGGAGGAGGCTTCCAGGGCCCTGTCTTCCCTATGTCAGGGGAACTGATCCATAACGGATTATTCTATTGAGTTTCGCACTCTCGCTGCCTCTAGTGACTGGAGCAGGCCGGCTTTGCTCGCTCGTTTTCTGGAGAGGTCTCCTCGTCGAGGTTAAGGATGAGATCCTCTCCCGGGAAGTTCCTTCCAGTCTGGACTCCTTAATAGCTCTCGCTATTCGCATGAAGCTGACGGTTTGATCTTCGTCGCGGAGCTCGTGGAAAGGAGCTCGCGTTCTCCGTTAACTCCCCTCTCCACATCACTGCCACCTGCCGCATCACTGCCACCCTCCTCCGCCGGCCGGATGCTGAGCCTATGCAGCTGGGGGGTATCCGCATCTCGGCCAAGGAGAAGGACGGAGAATCACCAATCGCCTCTGTCTCTACTGCGGCTCCGCTGGTCATTTTGTCACCTCATGTCCAGTAAAAGCCAGAGCTCATCAGTAAGAGGAGGGCTACTGGTGGCGCAACTTCTCAGGCCTCTCCCTTCTGGATCACGCACTACCTTTCCGGTCCATCTCCGCTGGCCCGGTTCATCTGCTTCCTGCAGTGCCTTGATGAACTCTGGGGCGGAGGGCTGTTTTATGGAGCGAGACCTGGGCTCGGGGAACATGACATTCCTCAGACAGTTAGGGAGCCCACGGCCTTGTTCGCTTTAGATGGTAGTTCTCTCCCCAAAGATTCAGCGTGAGGCTGCCTTTAACCTCACTGTCTCTGGTAATCATAGCGAAACCATTTCTTTTTTAATTTTTCGTTCACCTTTTACACCTGTTGTTTTGGGTCATCCTGGCTAGTGCGCCATAACCCTTCTATTAATTGGTCTAGTAATACTATCCTATCCTGGAATGTTTCTTGTCATGTGACCTGTTTAATGTCTGCCTCCCTCCTGTTTCCTCTGTCTCTTCTTCACAGGAGGAGCCTGGCGATTTGACAGGGTGCCGGAGGAGTATCACGATCTGCGCACGGTGCAGTCGTTCCAAGGCCACTTCTCTCCCTCCACGGTCGTATGACTGTAGTGATCTCCTTCCGGGAACTACTCCCCCCGAGGGTAGATTATACTCTCTGTCGGCTCCCGAACGTAAGGCTCTCGAGGATTATTTGTCGGTTTCGCTCGGCCGCCGGTACCATGTCTCCCTCCCCTCCTCCCGCCCGGGCGGGGTTTTTTTTTGTTCAGAAGACGGGTCCCTGCGCCCAGCGTGGATTATCGAGGGCTGAATGACATAACAGTTAAGAATCGTTATCCGCTTCCTCTTATGTCTTCAGCCTTCGAGATCCTGCAGGGAGCCAGGTTTTCACCAAATCTGGACCTTCGTAACGCCTACCATCTCGTGCGCATCAGGGAGGGGGACGAGTGGAAACGGCGTTTAACACTCCGTTAGGGCACTTTGAATACCGGGTTCTTCCTTTGGCCTCGTTAACGCTCCAGCTGTCCACTTTCAGGCACTAGTTAACGACGTCACAAAGAGACATGCTGAACATTTTTGTTTCGTTTACATAGACTGATATCCTGATTTTTTCACCGTCTCTCGATTCATGTTCAGCACGTGCGACGCGTCCTCCAGCGCCTTTGGAGAACTGTCTTTATGTGAAGGCTGAGAAGTGCACTTTTCATGCCGCCTCTGTCCCTTTTCTCGGTTCCGTTATTTCCGCTGAGGCATTAAGATGGATCCCGCTAAGGTCCAGGCTGTCATTGATTGGCCCGTTCCTAAGTCACGCGTCGAGCTGCAGCGCTTTCTGGGCTTCGCTAATTTCTATCGTCGTTTCATCCGTAATTTGGGTCAGGTGGCAGCTCCCCTCACAGCCCTTACTTCTGTTAAGACGTGCTTTAAGTGGTCCGTTTCCGCCCAGGAGCTTTTGATCTTCTTAAGAATCGTTTTACATCCGCACCTATTCTTGTTACACCTGACATCTCTAGTCAGTTTGTTGTTGAGGTTGACGCGTCAGAGTGTGGGCGTGGGAGCCATTCTTCTCAGCGCTCTCTCTCTGACGGCAAGGTCCATCCTCCGCGTTTTTCTCTCATCGCTTATCGCCGTCAGAACGTAACTATGATGTTGGTAATCGCGAACTGCTCGCCATCCGCTAGCCCTAGGCGAATGGCGACAGTGGTTGGAGGGGGGCGACCGTTCCTTTTGTCGTTTGGACTGACCATAGGAACCTTGAGTACATCCGTTCAGCCAAACGACTTAATGCGCGTCAGGCTCGTTGGGCTCTGTTTTTCGCTCGTTTCGAGTTTGTTATTTCTTATCGTCCGGGCTCAAAAAACACCAAGCCTGATGCTTTATCTCGTCTCTTCAGTTCTTCTGAGGTCTCCACCGACCCGAGGATTCTCCCTGACGGGCGTGTCGTCGGGTTGACTGTCTGGGGAATTGAGAGGCAGGTAAAGCAAGCACTCGCTCACACTCCGTCGCCGCGAGCTTGTCCTAGGAACCTTCTGTTCGTTCCGTTCTACTGGTCCGGCCGTTCTTCAGTGGGCCCACTCTGCCAAGTTAGCCGGCCACCCCGGCGTTCGGGGTACGCTCGCTTCCATTCGCCAGCGTTTCTGGTGGCCCACTCAGGAACGTGACGCGCGTCGATTTGTCGCCGCTTGTTCGGTCTGCGCGCAGATCTGGGAACTCTCCTCCTGCCGGCCGTCTCAGACCGCTTCCCATTCCCTCTCGACCGTGGTCTCACATCGCTTTAGATTTTATCACCGGACTGCCTTCATCAGCGGGGAAGACAGTTATTCTTACGGTTATCGATAGATTCTCTAAGGCGGCTCATTTCATTCCTCTCGCTAAGCTCCCTTCTGCTAAGGAGACGGCTCAGATCATTATCGAGAATGTTTTCCGAATTCATGGCCTTCCGTCTGACGTCGTTTCCGACCAGAGGCCCGCAGTTCACGTCTCAATTTTGGAGGGAGTTTTGCCGTTTGATTGGGGCTTCCGTCAGTCTCTCGTCCGGATTTCATCCCCAGTCTAACGGTCAAGCTGAACGGGCCAATCAGACTGTTGGTCGCATTTACGCAGTCTTTCTTTTCGTAACCCTGCGTCTTGGTCAGAACAGCTCCCCTGGGCAGAGTACGCCCACAACTCGCTTCCTCGTCTGCTACCGGTCTATCTCCTTTTCAGAGTAGCCTCGGGTACCAGCCTCCGCTGTTCTCATCTCAGCTCGCCGAGTCCTGCGTCCCCTCCGCTCAGGCTTTTGTCCAGCGTTGCGAGCGCACCTGGAAGGGGGTCAGGTCGGCACTTTGCCGTAATAGGGCGCAGACTGTGAGGGCCGCTAATAAGCGTAGGACCAAGAGTCCTAGATATTGTTGCGGTCAGAGAGTATGGCTCTCCACTCAGAACCTTCCCCTTAAGACAGCTTCTCGCAAGTTGGCCCCGCGGTTCATTGGTCCGTTCCGTATTTCCCAGGTCATTAATCCTGTCGCAGTGCGACTTCTTCTCCCGCTATCTTCGTCGCGTTCACCCGGTCTTCCATGTCTCCTGTGTTAAGCCCGTTCTTCGCGCCCCCGCCGTCCCTCCCCCCATCCTTGTCGAGGCGCCCATCTACAGGGTTCGTAGATTTTGGACATGCGCCCTCGGGGCCGTGGTCATCAGTACCTAGTGGATTGGGAGGGGGTACGGTCCTGAGGAGAGGAGTTGGGTTCCCTCTCGGGACGTGCTGGACCGTTCGCTGATCGATGATTTCCTCCGTTGCCGCCAGGTTTCCTCCTCGAGTGGGCCAGGAGGCGCTCGGTGAGTGGGGGGTACTGTCATGTCTTGTTATGTCTGTTCCTGTCCTTTCTCTTCACTCTGTCTCTCTCTGCTGGTCTTTTTAGGTTACCTTCTCTGTCTCTCATTCTTCAGCTGTTCTACATCCCCCTAACTAGCTCATTCACTCCTTCCCACCTGTTCTCTCTTCCCCCTCTGATTAGGTCTCTATTTCTCTCTCTGTTCCTGCTACTTTCAGTGTCTGATTCTTGTTTGTGTTTTTGATGCCAGAAGCAAGCTGTCGTCCCGTTTGCTTCCACCTTGTCCTATCCTGTCGGAGTCTGCCTGGCAGGTGCATCCTGCATTATACTAACGTTCTTTTGTTCCATTGACTACGTTGGAAGAGGATTTATGCCATTCCTGTTTTTCATTAAAGAACTCTGTTTTCTGTTAAAACCGCTTTTGGGTCTTCACTCAAGTACATAACAATATAGGGAATAGAGCTTCATTTAGGACGAAAACAACATCTCTACAGACATAATGATGTAAAATGTACCAGCATTATGGATTTAACAACAATCATTGTCTATGTACAGCAATGTCTATGTACAGCAGTGTCTAATGTATGATACCTTCTCCAACCATCTATTTCCAAGTGGATAATGGGTCCGAGATGTATCATGATGTAGTACGTGGGCACACAATTACACAGATAGCACACATAATTGCACAATGGCAAAATGTGCCCCCCCCACACACACACACACACACACACACACGCACACAAGATAGAGGATTCATTCTTCACAGGTGGTTTAACCAAATTCAACACTCTCTCGTTGACCTCTGTTACGGATACAGTTATCCTGTGTGTGTGTGTATCCTGTGTGTGTGTTTCTTTTCTCTCCTTCTCCCCTCACAGGTGAAAATCATCACTCCCCAATCAGTCAACAACCAATCATCAATCAGAAGACACACCCTCCAATTTCCTGACCTATCACAGTTCCTTCCCCATGGTTTAAAAACCCCATTTGTTTGTTCTAGAGCTCAGCTCAGCTCAATCTCTGTAAATGCCATGTCTGTAGGTCTCTGTGTTTCACTCTCGCTTTGTGTCGTAACCTCTCTTTTGTTTAAGCACCTCATAGCACTTTGTCATCACCTGTGAGTATTGTTTTTGGTTATGGTGTTTGTGTTTGATTGCTGGTGGAAAAGGGGAAACCAAGACAAGTCGCCCATGGGCATACACTACCCGTAGGTGAACTTTGTTAAATACACTAGTTAGAACTGGGCGGACCACCCACTGTATTTTTGGTTAGTTAGTTAGCTGTTGTTAAAGTAGGCTAGTCTAGCTTAGGGGTGTTTTTGAATACTTATTGTTTCTTTCCTTGGGTCCAGCTCAGCCCCTTTTCCTGCTCCCCCATTACCGTGTGTTTATAAATAAACCTAGAGTTTGACGGTAGATTTCAGTTGTCGTGGTTATTTCGTTCACACTTTTCCTTTGTCACAATAATAATTTGCATGAGTTATGTTACGAGTCTCATTACCATCCCCCTAGACTGTCGGGCCAAAAGGGATTCGTAACATAAGTGGAGCCTGCGTCCGGGATCTGTCATAACTTTCACCCATGCCGCTCATGTAGATTGTTGTAGTGGTATAGTCTCAGTGTTGAGCGTCATAGCTGAAGTAGCATTAGTGTTTGCTATTTCCTTTGGCACTTGTGAAGTAGTGTAAAAATGACTACTTTTGATTTGAAATCTTTTTTGGATAACCCTTTGTCAGGACCCGGTTTCGAACCTGAGTCTCCGGAGTGAGAAACAGTCACTTCAACCAACTGAGCCACGAATAGACAGCAGAACCCAGAAGATGAGGCAGACACAGCAGTACTTAAGACGGTGAATTTAATAAAGAGAAAATACAAAAATACAAAATGGCAAATCCAAAAGGTGGTAGGTAAAACACAAAAAAAACTAAAAAGAAACTCACTAAAACTAAACAAAAACAAAAAACAGAATACTACAAGAACTACACCCGGAATCGACAAGAGCACACAGAACACTAGGGCAGGGTGCCAACATACAAACACAGAGCACAGAACTGAGGGAAACAAAGGGTTTAAATACAATCAGGAGAAACGAGACACAGGTGCAAACAATAATGGGGATCAAGGAAAAACACAGGGACAAAAAGCACAATGGGGACAATCTACTGACAAAAACACGGAACAACCCTGGCCAAATCCTGGACACTCCTTCGTGGGAGGTTTTTGACAAATGTCGTAGAGTTGATTTAATGACCTTGGCTGACCATTATTCAGTATCGATTCCGCAGAGTTTAGTTAAGGCGGAGGTGAAACGGATAGTATTAAATGTATTGTTGGAAGAGCAGGTGCTTGTGTTACCGCTGCCTGAGCCTACTACCCCTGTAGCGGATGTTGCTGCTCCTGTAAGACCATTGGTGTCTGATAATGAGGAGAGGCTAAAACACCAGCCACATTGTCCCGTTTTGATCCACTCTCCCCACTGTCAAATGGTGATGCCAGGAGGGATGTCTGTTTAGCACAGTTCCAACTGGAGGTGGAAGAGAGAGCCCAAATTAGGCGAGAGACTCTCCAGTTGGAGATGTGTAAAATAGAGGCAGAAAAAGAACGAGAACAACGGCATTTAGAGATGTGTAAAATTGAGGCAGACAGAGAACAAAGGCAGTTGGAGTTCAAAATGCGCCAGATGGAACTTGAGGCAGAGACAGCGAGGCTAGCCTCCGGTCCTACTGTGCCTGTTTGTGAGCCGTCCTCACCTGCTGTGTCCTCAAACACGTTTGACATTAGTAGGCAGATTGCCTTAGTACCTTTGTTCAGAGAGTCAGAGGTTGACTCCTATTTTTGTGTATTTGAGCCGTATAGCCGTAGCATTGAAATGGCCTGAAGAGGTTTGGTGCCTATTACTTCAGTGTAAATTAACTGGTAAAGCCCAAGAGGTTTTGTCAGCGCTACCTCTGGAGGACAGTTTGAATTATGAAGTGGTCAAAGCTACTGTTCTTCGTGCCTATGAGCTTGTGCCTGAGGCATACCGACAGAGATTTAGGTCTCATAGAAAGTCTTCTAGTAAGACTTATGTGGAATTTGCTAGGAGACAAGGAAAATCTGTTTGATAAATGGCATGCTGCTTAGTAAGGTAACTGATTTCAACCTCTCCCGGGAGTTAATCTTGTTGGAAGAGTTTAAAAATTGCTTACCCGAACGCATTGTAGTTTACCTAAACGAACAGAAAGTATCCTCCCTGGCAGAAGCGCTGTGCTGGACAGACGAGTTTGTGTTGACGCACAAGAGTGTGTTTTCGGCTCAAACTGAGAGTAGAGCTACTGAGTTTCCTACCTTTAGTCCTAGTCGGCCAGCAGTAGTATGTCAAGCACGCCAGAAGAATGAGCGTCCATGTTTCTATTGTCATAAAGTAGACATATGATTAATGATTGCTTCCTGCTTAAACGCAAACAAGGGATGTCTCTTCGCATAAGCCACCAACAGGTGTTGCTCTAATTCGTACGGTTGTGAGGTCTGCAACAAACAGATGCCTCAGGTAACTGTAGTTTGAAAGTCTCAGTCCCCGACCGCAGTTATGAACCATTCATTTTCGGAGGGTTTGTGTCCCTAACGAATGACGAAGCTGCCTCAACGACCGGTTAAAATCCTTAGAGATACTGGTGCGGCGCAGTCGCTTATATTGTCTGATGTGTTGCCCTTTGTCTGGACGATACATACTGTGGTTCCAGTGTGTTAGTGCAGGGTATTGAAATGGGTTTTGTCCCAGTGCCATTGCACTTTGTGAAAGTACACTCTGAGTTAATCAGTGGAATATTCAGAGTGGGGGTACGCCCTATGTTGCCAGTGAAAGGTGTGACCTTCATAATGGGTAACGATATTGCCGGAGGAAATGTAGTACCCGTATTGGAAGTATTGGATAAAAGTGACCACTCTCTCTCGAATGAGCTGGCACAGAATTATCCACATGTGTTCCCGCTTGTGCTGTCACTCATGCTCAGGCACGACAAGAGGGTGATGAGATAGATTTGTCGAACACTGTTCTGTTCAAAGAGGTTGATCAAGAGGATGGATTGTGTGATACCTCTGAGAAGCATGGACAGGTGACAAACAGCCCAGGAAAGAATGCCAAGGTCTTGGCTATAACTGCATTCCCTGCACCTACCACCAGTCACGTGAGCTAGCTGATTTAACCATGGTTGACAACAAGCTTCTGTAAAATTTTTCTAGTAGTTGCTCCATTGACCGATTTGCTTAGTCCGGGTTTACTCATTGGAGTGGTCCCCTGATTGTAAGAAAATGGAAATCCTCATGTAGACGTCCTGTACTGGAGATTGGAATGTTGAACACCAAACTAGTGATGCTAGTGCCAGAGGTGCTGGTGTGTTATCCCTGCAGCAGGATCACCAGTGGTCTGGTCATTTAGGAATCACAAAAACTTATAATCGGATGTCAAACAAACTATTGGCCGGGTTTAAAACAAGAAGTGGCTTTGTTGTTGGCTCTGCAATACATGTCAGATAACAGGAAAACCAAATCAGGGCTATTCCTGACCATAACCCCTTAGTTTTCTCCACCGAATGTACAACCAGAACCAGCGCCTTATGCGTTGGGCGCTGATTGTACAAAATTATAATTTGGAGATCCGCCACAAAAAGGGTTCTGATAATGTGTTGGCAGATGCTTTGTCTCGTGTGTGAAAATGATTTCTGCATGTTTTGCAAGGTTGTTGCTTTGTTGGGAGTATTAATTGAAATACTGTAGTCGCAACCCCTAGGGTTGCTCTTTTAAGGGTGGGAGTGTTACGGATACAGTTATCCTGTGTGTGTGTGTATCCTGTGTGTGTGTTTCTTTTCTCTCCTTCTCCCCTCACAGGTGAAAATCATCACTCCCCAATCAGTCAACAACCAATCATCAATCAGAAGACACACCTCCTCCAATTTCCTGACCTATCACAGTTCCTTCCCCATGGTTTAAAAACCCCATTATTTGTTTGTTCTAGAGCCCAGCTGAGCTCAGCTCAATCTCTCTGTAAATGCCATGTCTGTAGGTCTCTGTGTTTCACTCTCGCTTTGTGTCGTAACCTCTCTTTTGTTTAAGCACCTCATAGCACTTTGTCATCACCTGTGAGTATTGTTTTTGGTTATGGTGTTTGTGTTTGATTGCTGGTGGAAAAGGGGGAAACCAAGACAAGTCGCCCATGGGCATACACTACCCGTAGGTGAACTTTGTTAAATACACTAGTTAGAACTGGGCGGACCACCCACTGTATTTTTGGTTAGTTAGTTAGCTGTTGTTAAAGTAGGCTAGTCTAGCTTAGGGGTGTTTTTGAATACTTATTGTTTCTTTCCTTGGGTCCAGCTCAGCCCCTTTTCCTGCTCCCCCCATTACCGTGTGTTTATAAATAAACCTAGAGTTTGACGGTAGATTTCAGTTGTCGTGCTTATTTCGTTCACACTTTTCCTTTGTCACAATAATAATTTGCATGAGTTATGTTACGAGTCTCATTACCATCCCCCCTAGACTGTCGGGCCAAAAGGGATTCGTAACA
>NW_027016246.1:0-10201 GCF_036934945.1 Oncorhynchus masou masou | reverse complement strand
GGTTTATACAGGGCCTTTACAGTAGATAACTGCTGTATTTCCTAGGGGTTTATACAGGGCCTTTACAGTAGAAACTGCTGTGTTTCCTAGGGGTTTACACTGGGCCTTTACAATAGAAACTGCTGGGACAGTGCTGCTCGCTAACTAACTCTGCAGCTACACCATACACGTTGAGTTGCTTTGCCATCGGCGCTGTGTCAATGTGATGCTCTACCTGAGGAGAGGAGAGGAGGGGAGGGGAAGAGGAAAGGAGGAGAGGGGAAGAGGACAGGAGGAGAGGAGGAGAGGAGAGGAGAGGAGGGGAAGAGGAAATGAGTAGAGGGGAAGAGAGGAGCAGAGGAGAGAGGAAGAGGACAGGAGGAGAGGAGAGGAGGGGAGGGGAAGAGGGCAGGAGGAGAGGAGAGGAGGGGAAGAGGAAATGAGGAGAGGGGAAGAGAGGAAGAGGACAGGAGGAGAGGAGAGGAGAGGAGGGGAGGGGAGGGGAAGAGGAAAGGAGGAGAGGAGAGGAGGGGAAGAGGAAATGAGTAGAGGGGAAGAGAGGAGCAGAGGAGAGAGGAAGAGGACAGGAGGAGAGGAGAGGAGGGGAGGGGAAGAGGAGAGGAGGGGAGTGGAAGAGGACAGGAGGAGAGGAGAAGAGAGGAGCGGAGCAGAGAGGAAGAGAAAAGGAGAGGAGAGGAGGAGAAAAGGAGAGGGGAAGAGGAGGAGAGGAGAGAGGAGGAGGAGAGGAGCAGAGGGGAAAAGACTTCCCTTCCTGTCTCTACAGGGCTGTAAACACACAGACTTCACTTCCTGTCTCTACAGAGCTGTAAACACACAGACTTCGCTTCCTGTCTCTACAGGGCTGTAAACACACAGACTTCCCTTCCTGTCTCTACAGAGCTGTAAACACACAGACTTCCCTTCCTGTCTCTACAGGGCTGTAAACACACAGACTTCACTTCCTGTCTCTACAGGGCTGTAAACACACAGACTTCGCTTCCTGTCTCTACAGGGCTGTAAACACACAGACTTCCGTTCCAGTCTCTACAGGGCTGTAAACACACAGACTTCCCTTCCTGTCTCTACAGGGCTGTAAACACACAGACTTCCCTTCCTGCCTCTACAGGGCTGTAAACACACAGACCTCCCTTCCTGTCTCTACAGGGGGAAAACACACAGACTTCCCTTCCTGTCTCTACAGGGCTGTAAACACACAGACTTCCCTTCCTGCCTCTACAGGGCTGTAAACACACAGACTTCCCTTCCAGTCTCTACAGGGCTGTAAACACACAGACTTCCCTTCCTGTCTCTACAGGGCTGTAAACACACAGACTTCCGTTCCAGTCTCTACAGGGCTGTAAACACACAGACTTCCCTTCCTGTCTCTACAGGGCTGTAAACACACAGACTTCACTTCCTGCCTCTACAGGGCTGTAAACACACAGACTTCACTTCCTGTCTCTACAGGGCTGTAAACACACAGACTTCCGTTCCAGTCTCTACAGGGCTGTAAACACACAGACTTCCCTTCCTGTCTCTACAGGGCTGTAAACACACAGACTTCCCTTCCTGCCTCTACAGGGCTGTAAACACACAGACTTCCCTTCCTGTCTCTACAGGGGGAAAACACACAGACTTCCCTTCCTGTCTCTACAGGGCTGTAAACACACAGACTTCCCTTCCTGTCTCTACAGGGCTGTAAACACACAGACTTCCCTTCCTGCCTCTACGGGGGGAAAACACACAGACTTCCCTTCCTGTCTCTACAGGGCTGTAAACACACAGACTTCGCTTCCTGTCTCTACAGGGCTGTAAACACACAGACTTCACTTCCTGTCTCTACAGGGCTGTAAAAACACAGACTTCCCTTCCTGTCTCTACAGGGCTGTAAACACACAGACTTCCCTTCCTGTCTCTACAGGGGGAAAACACACAGACTTCCCTTCCTGTCTCTACAGGGCTGTAAACACACAGACTTCCCTTCCTGTCTCTACAGGGCTGTAAACACACAGACTTCCCTTCCTGTCTCTACAGGGCTGTAAACACACAGACTTCCCTTCCTGTCTCTACAGGGCTGTAAACACACAGACTTCCCTTCCTGTCTCTACAGGGGGAAAACACACAGACTTCCCTTCCTGTCTCTACAGTCTGTGTGTACAGGGGGAAAAACCCTCTAATCCAAGACCTTCGGGATGAGGACGACACAGCAGCTTTGTTTCCTTTCCAAGCTAATCCTCTAAATACGATATAGGGGCCTTTATTAACTATCTTCAAGAAATCTTCTTCAAACATGTTTAGGGCAATAAAAATGACTGAAACAGAACAACACCCGAAGTAACTATCCTCCCCCCAGAAGTACAGACAGAAGGAGTCACGACAATGAAAGAATGATCTTTTGTTGGTGAATTCACTTGACAGTGGGGTGAATTCCAATGGCTGAGATTCAACTTGCGTTCTTTTGAAGGAGGAGGCTGGTTGGTGACCGAAGCTGCTGGGCCTGCAGAGGAACGGAAAGAGCTGCATCGGTGGTTCTGTACTGGGTGGGGTTACTGGCTCTGTACTGGGTGGGGTTACTGGCTCTGTACTGGGTGGGGTTACTGGCTCTGTACTGGGTGGGGTTACTGGCTCTGTACTGGGTGGGGTTACTGGCTCTGTACTGGGTGGGGTTACTGGCTCTGTACTGGGTGGGGTTACTGACTCTGCACTGGGTGAGGTTACTGGCTCTGTACTGGGTGGGGTTACTGGCTCTGTACTGGGTGGGGTTACTGGCTCTGTACTGGGTGGGGTTACTGGCTCTGTACTGGGTGGGGTTACTGGCTCTGTACTGGGTGGGGTTACTGGCTCCGTACTGGGTGGGGTTACTGGCTCTGTACTGCGTGGGGTTACTGGCTCTGTACTGGGTGGGGTTACTGGCTCTGTACTGGGTGGGGTTACTGGCTCTGTACTGGGTGGGGTTACTGGCCCTGTACTGGGTGGGGTTACTGTCTCTGTACTGGGTGGGGTTACTGGCTCTGTACTGGGTGGGGTTACTGGCTCTGTACTGGGTGGGGTTACTGGCTCTGTACTGGGTGGGGTTACTGGTTCTGTACTGGGTGGGGTTACTGGCTCTGTACTGGGTGGGGTTACTGGCTCTCTACTGGGTGGGGTTACTGGCTCTGTACTGGGTGGGGTTACTGGTTCTGTACTGCGTGGGGTTACTGGCTCTGTACTAGGTGGGGTTACTGGCTCTGTACTGGGTGGGGTTACTGGCTCTGTACTGGGTGAGGTTACTGGCTCTGTACTGGGTGGGGTTACTGGCTCTGTACTGGGTGGGGTTACTGGCTCTGTACTAGGTGGGGTTACTGGCTCTGTACTGGGTGGGGTTACTGGCTCTGTACTGGGTGGGGTTACTGGCTCCGTACTGGGTGGGGTTACTGGCTCTGTACTGGGTGGGGTTACTGGCTCTGTACTGGGTGGGGTTACTGGCTCTGTACTGGGTGGGGTTACTGGCTCTGTACTGGGTGGGGTTACTGGCTCTGTACTAGGTGGGGTTACTGGCTCTGTACTGGGTGGGGTTACTGGCTCTGTACTGGGTGGGGTTACTGGCTCTGTACTGGGTGGGGTTACTGGCTCTGTACAGGGTGGGGTTACTGGCTCTGTACTAGGTGGGGTTACTGACTCTGTACTAGGTGGGGTTACTGGCTCTGTACTGGGTGGGGTTACTGGCTCTGTACTGGGTGGGGTTACTGGCTCTGTACTGGGTGGGGTTACTGGCTCTGTACTGGGTGGGGTTACTGGCTCTGTACTGGGTGGGGTTACTGGCTCTGTACTGGGTGGGGTTACTGGCTCTGTACTGGGTGGGGTTACTGGCTCTGTACTGGGTGGGGTTACTGGCTCTGTACTGGGTGGGGTTACTGGGTCTGTACTTGGTGGGGTTACTGGCTCTGTACTAGGTGGGGTTACTGGCTCTCTACTGGGTGGGGTTACTGGTTCTGTACTGGGTGGGGTTACTGGTTCTGTACTGGGTGGGGTTACTGGCTCTGTACTGGGTGGGGTTACTGGCTCTGTACTGGGTGGGGTTACTGGTTCTGTACTGGGTGGGGTTACTGGCTCTGTACTGGGTGGGGTTACTGGCTCTGTACTGGGTGGGGTTACTGGCTCTGTACTGGGTGGGGTTACTGGCTCTGTACTGGGTGGGGTTACTGACTCTGTACTGGGTGAGGTTACTGGCTCTGTACTGGGTGGGGTTACTGACTCTGTACTGGGTGGGGTTACTGGCTCTGTACTGGGTGGGGTTACTGGCTCTGTACTGGGTGGGGTTACTGGCTCTGTACTGGGTGGGGTTACTGGCTCTGTACTGGGTGGGGTTACTGGCTCTGTACTGGGTGGGGTTACTGGCTCTGTACTGGGTGGGGTTACTGGCTCTGTACTGGGTGGGGTTACTGGCTCTGTACTGGGTGGGGTTACTGGCTCTGTACTGGGTGGGGTTACTGGGTCTGTACTAGGTGGGGTTACTGGCTCTGTACTAGGTGGGGTTACTGGCTCTCTACTGGGTGGGGTTACTGGTTCTGTACTGGGTGGGGTTACTGGTTCTGTACTGGGTGGGGTTACTGGCTCTGTACTGGGTGGGGTTACTGGCTCTGTACTGGGTGGGGTTACTGGTTCTGTACTGGGTGGGGTTACTGGCTCTGTACTGGGTGGGGTTACTGGCTCTGTACTGGGTGGGGTTACTGGCTCTGTACTGGGTGGGGTTACTGGCTCTGTACTGGGTGGGGTTACTGGCTCTGTACGGTTTTCTTGTGGTGAAGGAGAGGCAGACCAAAACGCAGCGTGGTGGTTATTCATGTTTAATATATAAAGACACCATACATGAATAAACTAACAAAACAAGAAATGTGAAAAAACCAAAACAGCCCTATCTGGTGAAAACACAGAGACAGGAACAAACACCCACAAACACACAGTGAAACCCAGGCTACCGAAGTATGATTCTCAATCAGAGACAACTAATGACACCTGTCTCTGTTTGAGAACCATACTTGGCCGAAACATAGAAATACCCAAATCATAGAAAAACAAACATAGACTGCCCACCCCAACTCACGCCCTGACCATACTAAATGATGACAAAACAAAGGAGATAAAGGTCAGAACGTGACAGTGGGGTTACTGGCAGTCAGTCCGTACGTCAGAGTGAGAGGAGACTCCCCCCTCCCCTCTGTGCTGGCTCCAACAGGGCCTTTCCCCTCCCAGCCAGTCACTTGTGTCAGGAAGAGGAACCAGGGGCTAGCCAGCGGGGGCTGGTTAGTGGTGGTGATTAGGGGAAGCCTGCAGCGGGACCCACCCTGAGTTCACTGACCTCTCTGCTCAGGCCTCACACACAGGAAGAAATGTGAGTGACACACGGACAGAAGATACACACACACACACAGAGTATGCACATACACACACACACACACACACAATTGCGCCCGACCCTGAATACGACAGCTGGTCAGCTGATGGCTCACGAGACCGAGGAGGGTTATGACTCTGCTGCTTCTGTTACTACAGGTCATTGTATTCAGGCTGAGCTACTCATTTCATATTCACCCTTTAAATTCCCGACACTAATACAGTACTGTACAGTAGGGTCTCTCATTAGATATTCACCATCTTAGTTATACCGTTCCCAGCATTCATACTGTACAATGACATCACAGAACTGTACTGAGAGAGAGAGAGAGAGAGAGACAGAGACAGAGACAGAGACAGAGACAGAGACAGAGAGAGAGAGAGAGAGAGAGAGAGAGAGAGAGAGAGAGAGAGAGAGAGAGAGAGAGAGAGAGAGAGAGAGAGAACTGTGCTGCTTCACACACAACATCATCAAATCAAATCCAATGTTATTGGTCACATACACATGGTTAGCAGATGTTAATGCGAGTGTAGCAAAATGCTTGTGCTTCTAGTTCCGACAATGCAGTAATAACCAACAAGTAATCTAACCTAACAATTCCTAAACTACTGTCTTATACACACAAGTGTAAGGGGATAAAGAATATGTACATAAAGATATATGAATGAGTGATGGTACAGAGCAGCATAGGCAAGATACAGTAGATGGTATCGAGTACAGTATATACATATGAGATGAGTATGTAAACAAAGTGGCATAGTTAAAGTGGCTAGCGATACATGTATTACATAAGGATGCAGTCGATGATATAGAGTACAGTATATAGGTATGCATATGAGATGAATAATGTAGGGTATGTAAACATTATATTAGGTAGCATAGTTAAAGTGGCTAGTGATACATGTATTACATAAAGATGCAGTAGATGATTATAGAGTACAGTATATACGTATACATATGAGATGAATAATGTAGGGTTTAAAGTGGCTAGTGATACATGTATTACATAAAGATGCAGTAGATGATTATAGAGTACAGTATATACGTATACATATGAGATGAATAATGTAGGGTTTAAAGTGGCTAGTGATACATGTATTACATAAAGATGCAGTAGATGATTATAGAGTACAGTATATACGTATACATATGAGATGAATAATGTAGGGTTTAAAGTGGCTAGTGATACATGTATTACATAAAGATGCAGTAGATGATATAGAGTACAGTATATACGTATACATATGAGATGAATAATGTAGGGTATGTAAACATTATATTAGGTAGCATTGTTTAAAGTGGCTAGTGATACATGTATTACATAAAGATGCAGTAGATGATATAGAGTACAGTATATACGTATACATATGAGATGAATAATGTAGGGTATGTAAACATTATATTAGGTAGCATTGTTTAAAGTGGCTAGTGATACATGTATTACATAAAGATGCAGTAGATGATATAGAGTACAGTATATACGTATACATATGAGATGAATAATGTAGGGTATGTAAACATTATATTAGGTAGCATAGTTAAAGTGACTAGTGATACATGTATTACATAAGGATGCAGTCGATGATATAGAGTACAGTATATACGTATACATATGAGATGAATAATGTAGGGTATGTAAACATTATATTAGGTAGCATTGTTTAAAGTGGCTAGTGATGCATGTATTACATAAAGATGCAGTAGATGATATAGAGTACAGTATATACGTATACATATGAGATGAATAATGTAGGGTATGTAAACATTATATTAGGTAGCATGTCACCTATGTCACGGTGTTCACTTCAGACAGCAAAAATTCAATAGACCAGGTCACCTGATGTTAAACTTGACTACTGCTGCTGTGTAATATAATAATAATATATCCCATTTAGCAGACGCTTTTGTCCAAAGCGACTTACAAGTCAGCTGGGGCCACTACTTTTACATACTTTTACATATGGGTGGCCCCAGCGGGAATCGAACCCACGACGCTTGGCGTTGCAAGCGCCATGCTCTACCGACTGAGCCACACAGGACCTGTGTCTGTAGAATAGAGTACAGCTGGCCTCTACTTTCTTCTTCTCTGCTCTCTGAGCGAGTGACTTCCTGTTCGGAGAATATATATATACATACACTTCTCACTTCCTGTTTCACTCAGGACGATTCTCCTGGCGACGCTCCCACCAACCGGACTGAAACAATTCAACAACCTTGTCCTCTGTGACGCACAGGAAACACAGGAGGGCAATCCACATGGCCCCCTATTCCCTAGTGCACTACATTTAACCAGAGTCCTATAGGTCCTGGTCTAAAGTAGTGCACTATATAGGGAATAGGGTGCCATTTCAGACAAGGCCTGTGTTTTTCACCACCACAGTTCCCAACATAACAACCTCTTCAGCCTGTCACTCTTCCACCACACTCAGACCTCCTGTCTGTCTGTCTGTCTGTCTGTCTGTCTGTCTGTCTGTCTCTGTCTGTCTGTCTGTCTGTCTGCCTGCCTGTCTGTCTCTGTCTGTCTGTCTGCATCTCTTCAGCCTGTCACTCTTCCACCACACTCAGACCTCCTGTCTGTCTGTCTGTCTGTCTGTCTGTCTGTCTCTGTCTGTCTGTCTGTCTGTCTGCCTGCCTGTCTGTCTCTGTCTGTCTGTCTGCATCTCTTCAGCCTGTCACTAATCCACCACACTCAGACCTCCTGTCTGTCTGTCTGTCTGTCTGTCTGTCTGTCTGTCTGCATCTCTTCACCCTGTCACTCTTCCACCACACTCAGACCTCCTGTCTGTCTGTCTGTCTGCCTGTCTGTCTGTCTGTCTGTCTGTCTGTCTGTCTGTCTGTCTGTCTGTCTGTCTGTCTGCCTGCCTGTCTGTCTGTCTGTCTGTCTGTCTGTCTGCCTGCCTGTCTGTCTGTCTGTCTGTCTGTCTGGCTGTCTGTCTGGCTGTCTGTCTGTCTGTCTGTCTGCGTTCCTTCAACCTGTCACTCTTCCACCACTCTCAGACCTCCTGTCTGTCTGTCTGTCTGTCTGTCTGCCTGTCTGTCTGTCTGTCTGTCTGTCTGTCTGTCTGTCTGTCTGCCTGTCTGTCTGTCTGTCTGTCTGTCTGTCTGTCTGTCTGCCTGTCTGTCTGTCTGTCTGTCTGTCTGCCTGCCTGCCTGTCTGTCTGTCTGTCTGTCTGTCTGTCTGTCTGCCTGCCTGTCTGTCTGTCTGTCTGTCTGTCTGGCTGTCTGTCTGGCTGTCTGTCTGTCTGTCTGTCTGCGTTCCTTCAACCTGTCACTCTTCCACCACTCTCAGACCTCCTGTCTGTCTGTCTGCCTGCCTGCCTGTCTGTCTGTCTGTCTGTCTGTCTGTCTGTCTGTCTGTCTGCCTGTCTGTCTGTCTGCCTGTCTGTCTGTCTGTCTGCCTGTCTGTCTGTCTGTCTGTCTGTCTGTCTGTCTGTCTGTCTGTCTGTCTGTCTGTCTGGCTGTCTGTCTGGCTGTCTGTCTGTCTGTCTGCGTTCCTTCAACCTGTCACTCTTCCACCACTCTCAGACCTCCTGTCTGTCTGTCTGTCTGTCTGTCTGTCTGTCTGCCTGCCTGTCTGTCTGTCTGTCTGCCTGCCTGTCTGTCTGTCTGTCTGTCTGTCTGTCTGTCTGTCTGTCTGTCTGCCTGCCTGTCTGTCTGTCTGTCTGTCTGGCTGTCTGTCTGGCTGTCTGTCTGTCTGTCTGTCTGCGTTCCTTCAACCTGTCACTCTTCCACCACTCTCAGACCTCCTGTCTGTTTGCATTCCAAATGGCACCCTATTCCCTATATAGTGCACTACTTTTGACCAGGGCCTATAGGACTCTGGCACCCTATTCCCTATATAGTGCACTACTTTTGACCAGGGCCTATAGGGCTGTCAATTCAGATACAGACTAACCTAGTCCTAGCAGTGGATTCTAGCCATCTATTTCTGTCACTCAGTAGCACGAATCAAATAAGACACTTGTAACTTCTCAACTTTCTCTCTTGAATTGGCTTAGAGGGGAGTAGGGGGGACAGGTCAACTCAGGTCAACTCTGTCAAATATGTTGACATGACAGACTAAAGACTATACACTATATGACCAGCAGTATGAGGACAGCTGCTCGTCCAACATCTCATTCCAAAATCATGGACATTAATATGGAGTTGGTCCCCCCTTTGCTGCTATAACAACCTCGTCTGGGAAGGCTTCCCACTAGATGTTGGCACATTGCTGCTATAACAGCCTCTACTCTTCTAGGAAGGCTTTCCACTAGATGTTGGAACATTGCTGCTATAACAGCCTCCACTCTTCTGGGAAGGCTTTCCACTAGATGTTGGAACATTGCTGCTATAACAGCCTCCACTCTTCTGGGAAGGCTTCCCACTAGATGTTGGAACATTGCTGCTATAACAGCCTCCACTCTTCTGGGAAGGCTTTCCACTAGATGTTGGAACATTGCTGCTATAACAGTCTCCACTCCTCTGGGAAGGCTTTCCACTAGATGTTGGAACATTGCTGCTATAACAGCCTCCACTCTTCTGGGAAGGCTTTCCACTAGATGTTGGAACATTGCTGCTATAACAGCCTCCACTCTTCTGGGAAGGCTTTCCACTAGATGTTGGAACATTGCTGCTATAACAGCCTCCACTCTTCTGGGAAGGCTTTCCACTAGATGTTGGAACATTGCTGCTATAACAGCCTCCACTCTTCTGGGAAGGCTTTCCACTAGATGTTGGAACATTGCTGCTATAACAGCCTCCACTCGTCTGGGAAGGCTTTCCACTAGATGTTGGAACATTGCTGCTTCACCAATTTGTAAGTCGCTCTGGATAAGAGCGTCTGCCAAATGACTTAAATGTAAATGT
>NW_027016245.1:0-10201 GCF_036934945.1 Oncorhynchus masou masou | reverse complement strand
TCTAGTAGGTACCTTACCCCTCCTCTACCTCTACCAGCTACAACACCTGTCCTAGTAGGTACCTTACCCCCTCCTCTACCTCTACCAGCTACAACACCTGTCTAGTAGGTACCTTACCCCTCCTCTACCTCTACCAGCTACAACACCTGTCTAGTAGGTACCTTACCCCTCCTCTACCTCTACCAGCTACAACACCTGTCTAGTAGGTACCTTACCCCCTCCTCTACCTCTACCAGCTACAACACATGTCTAGTAGGTACCTTACCCCTCCTCTACCTCTACCAGCTACAACACATGTCTAGTAGGTACCTTACCCCCTCCTCTACCAGCTACAACACCTGTCTAGTAGGTACCTTAACCCCTCCTCTACCTCTACAACACCTGTTGAGTAGGTACCTTACCCCTCCTCTACCTCTACCAGCTACAACACCTGTCTAGTAGGTACCTTACCCCCTTCTCTACCTCTACCAGCTACAACACCTGTCTAGTAGGTACCTTACCCCTCCTCTACCTCTACAACACCTGTCTAGTAGGTACCTTACCCCTCCTCTACCTCTACCAGCTACAACACCTGTCTAGTAGGTACCTTACCCCCTCCTCTATCTCTACAACACCTGTCTAGTAGGTACCTACAACCAGCTACAACACCTGTCTAGTAGGTACCTTACCCCTCTCTACCTCTACCAGCTACAACACCTGTCTAGTAGGTACCTTACCCCCTCCTCTACCAGCTACGACACCTGTCTAGTAGGTACCTTACCCCTCCTCTACCTCTACCAGCTACAACACCTGTCTAGTAGGTACCTTACCCCTCCTCTACCAGCTACAACACCTGTCTAGTAGGTACCTTACCCTTCCTCTACCAGCTACAACACCTGTCTAGTAGGTACCTTACCCCTCCTCTACCTCTACCAGCTACAACACCTGTCTAGTAGGTACCTTACCCCCTCCTCTATCTCTACCCCTACCAGACCTGTCTAGTAGGTACCTTACCCCCTCCTCTATCTCTACCCCTACCAGACCTGTCTAGTAGGTACCTTACCCCCTCCTCTACCTCTACCAGCTACAACACCTGTCTAGTAGGTACCTTACCCCCTCTTCTATCTCTACCCCTACCAGACCTGTCTAGTAGGTACCTTACCCCTCCTCTACCTCTACCAGCTACCACACCTGTCTAGTAGGTACCTTACCCCCTCCTCTACCAGCTACAACACCTGTCTAGTAGGTACCTTACCCCTCCTCTACCTCTACCAGCTACAACACCTGTCTAGTAGGTACCTTACCCCCTTCTCTACCTCTACCAGCTACAACACCTGTCTAGTAGGTACCTTACCCCCTTCTCTACCAGCTACAACACCTGTCTAGTAGGTACCTTACCCCCTTCTCTACCAGCTACAACACCTGTCTAGTAGGTACCTTACCCCCTTCTCTACCAGCTACAACACCTGTCTAGTAGGTACCTTACCCCCTTCTCTACCTCTACCAGCTACAACACCTGTCTAGTAGGTACCTTACCCCCTCCTCTACCAGCTACAACACCTGTCTAGTAGGTACCTTACCCCCTTCTCTACCTCTACCAGCTACAACACCTGTCTAGTAGGTACCTTACCCTTCCTCTACCAGCTACAACACCTGTCTAGTAGGTACCTTACCCCTCCTCTACCTCTACCAGACCTGTCTAGTAGGTACCTTACCCCTCCTCTACCTCTACCAGCTACAACACCTGTCTAGTAGGTACCTTACCCCCTCCTCTATCTCTACCCCTACCAGACCTGTCTAGTAGGTACCTTACCCCCTCCTCTACCCCTACCAGCTACCAGACCTGTCTAGTAGGTACCTTACCCCTCCTCTACCAGACCTGTCTAGTATGTACCTTACCCCCCCCCCTCTACCCCTACCAGCTACCAGACCTGTCTAGTAGGTACCTTACCCCTCCTCTACCAGACCTGTCTAGTATGTACCTTACCCCCCCTCTACCCCTACCAGACCTGTCTAGTATGTACCTTAACCCCCCTCTACCCCTACCAGCTACCAGACCTGTCTAGTAGGTACCTTACCCCCCCCCCTCTACCCCTACCAGACCTGTCTAGTAGGTACCTTACCCCTCCTCTACCCCTACCAGCTACCAGACCTGTCTAGTAGGTACCTTACCCCCTCTACCCCTACCAGACCTGTCTAGTAGGTACCTTACCCCCTCTACCCCTACCAGCTACCAGACCTGTCTAGTATGTACCTTACCCCCTCTACCCCTACCAGCTACCACACCTGGCCAGTAGGTACCTTACCCCCTCCTCTACCTCTACCAGCTACAACACCTGTCTAGTAGGTACCTTACCCCCTCCTCTACCTCTACCAGCTACAACACCTGTCTAGTAGGTACCTTACCCCTCCTCTACCTCTACCAGCTACAACACCTGTCTAGTAGGTACCTTACCCCTCCTCTACCTCTACCAGCTACAACACCTGTCTAGTAGGTACCTTACCCTTCCTCTACCAGCTACAACACCTGTCTAGTAGGTACCTTACCCCTCCTCTACCTCTACCAGCTACAACACCTGTCTAGTAGGTACCTTACCCCTCCTCTACCTCTACCAGCTACAACACCTGTCTAGTAGGTACCTTACCCCCTCCTCTACCTCTACCAGCTACAACACCTGTCTAGTAGGTACCTTACCCCTCCTCTACCTCTACCAGCTACAACACCTGTCTAGTAGGTACCTTACCCCCTCCTCTACCTCTACCAGCTACAACACCTGTCTAGTAGGTACCTTACCCCACCTCTACCAGCTACAACACCTGTCTAGTAGGTACCTTACCCCCTCCTCTACCTCTACCAGCTACAACACCTGTCTAGTAGGTACCTTACCCCTCCTCTACCTCTACCAGCTACAACACCTGTCTAGTAGGTACCTTACCCCTCCTCTACCTCTACCAGCTACGACACCTGTCTAGTAGGTACCTTACCCCCTCCTCTACCTCTACCAGCTACAACACCTGTCTAGTAGGTACCTTACCCCCTCCTCTACCAGCTACAACACCTGTCTAGTAGGTACCTTACCCCTCCTCTACCTCTACCAGCTACGACACCTGTCTAGTAGGTACCTTACCCCCTTCTCTACCTCTACCTCTACAACACCTGTCTAGTAGGTACCTTACCCCTCCTCTACCTCTACAACACCTGTCTAGTAGGTACCTTACCCCTCCTCTACCTCTACAACACCTGTCTAGTAGGTACCTTACCCCCTTCTCTACCTCTACCTCTACAACACCTGTCTAGTAGGTACCTTACCCCTCCTCTACCTCTACAACACCTGTCTAGTAGGTACCTTACCCCTCCTCTACCTCTACAACACCTGTCTAGTAGGTACCTTACCCCTCCTCTACCAGCTACGACACCTGTCTAGTAGGTACCTTACCCCCTCCTCTACCTCTACCAGCTACAACACCTGTCTAGTAGGTACCTTACCCCTCCTCTACCTCTACCAGCTACAACACCTGTCTAGTAGGTACCTTTTACCCTCCTCTACCTCTACCAGCTACAACACCTGTCTAGTAGGTACCTTACCCCTCCTCTACCAGCTACAACACCTGTCTAGTAGGGTACCTTACCCCCCTCTACCTCTACCAGCTACGACACCTGTCTAGTAGGTACCTTACCCCTCCTCTACCTCTACAACACCTGTCTAGTAGGTACCTTACCCTCCTCTACCTCTACCAGCTACGACACCTGTCTAGTAGGTACCTTACCCCCCTCTACCTCTACCAGCTACAACACCTGTCTAGTAGGTACCTTACCCTCCTCTACCTCTCTACCAGCTACGACACCTGTCTAGTAGGTACCTTTACCCCTCCCTCTACCTCTACCAGCTACAACACCTGTCTAGTAGGTACCTTACCCCCTTCTCTACCAGCTACAACACCTGTCTAGTAGGTACCTTACCCCTCCTCTACCTCTACCAGCTACAACACCTGTCTAGTAGGTACCTTACCCTTCCTCTACCAGCTACAACACCTGTCTAGTAGGTACCTTACCCCCTCCTCTATCTCTACCCCTACCAGACCTGTCTAGTAGGTACCTTACCCCCCCTCTACCCTGCCCAGCTACCAGACCTGTCTAGTAGGTACCTTACCCCTCCTCTACCAGACCTGTCTAGTATGTACCTTACCCCCCCTCTACCCCTACCAGCTACCAGACCTGTCTAGTAGGTACCTTACCCCCCCTCTACCCCTACCAGACCTGTCTAGTATGTACCTTACCCCCCCTCTACCCCTACCAGCTACCAGACCTGTCGAGTAGGTACCTTACCCCCCCCCCTCTACCCCTACCAGACCTGTCTAGTAGGTACCTTACCCCTCCTCTACCCCTACCAGCTACCAGACCTGTCTAGTAGGTACCTTTACCCTCTACCCCCTACCAGACCTGTCTAGTAGGTACCTTACCCCCTCTACCCCTACCAGCTACCAGACCTGTCTAGTATGTACCTTACCCCCTCTACCCCTACCAGCTACCACACCTGGCCAGTAGGTACCTTACCCCCTCCTCTACCTCTACCAGCTACAACACCTGTCTAGTAGGTACCTTACCCCCTCCTCTACCTCTACCAGCTACAACACCTGTCTAGTAGGTACCTTACCCCTCCTCTACCTCTACCAGCTACAACACCTGTCTAGTAGGTACCTTACCCCTCCTCTACCTCTACAACACCTGTCTAGTAGGTACCTTACCCTTCCTCTACCTCTACCAGCTACAACACCTGTCTAGTAGGTACCTTACCCCTCCTCTACCTCTACAACACCTGTCTAGTCGGTACCTTACCCCCTCTACCCCTACCAGACCTGTCTAGTAGGTACCTTACCCCTCCTCTACCTCTACCAGCTACAACACCTGTCTAGTAGGTACCTTACCCCCTCCTCTACCTCTACAACACCTGTTGAGTAGGTACCTTACCCCTCCTCTACCTCTACCAGCTACAACACCTGTCTAGTAGGTACCTTACCCCCTCTACCCCTACCAGACCTGTCTAGTAGGTACCTTACCCCTCCTCTACCCCTACCCAGCTACAACACCTGTCTCAGTGGTGTACCTTACACTTCTCTACCCCTACCAGCTACCACACCTGGCCAGTAGGTACCTTACCCCTCCTCTACCTCTACCAGCTACAACACCTGTCTAGTAGGTACCCTACACCCCCTCTACACCTACCAGCTACCACACCTGGCCAGTAGGTACCTTACCTCTACCCTGCCAGCTACCACACCTGGCCAGTAGGTACCTTACCCTCTACCCCTACCAGCTACCACACCTGGCCAGTAGGTGCCTTACCCCCTCTACCCCTACCAGCTACCACACCTGGCCAGTAGGTACCCCCCCTCTACCCCTACCAGCTACCACACCTGGCCAGTAGGTACCTTACCCCCTCTACCCCTACCAGCTACCACACACCTGGCCAGTAGGTACCTTACCCCCTACCCCTACCAGCTACCACACCTGGCCAGTAGGTACCTTACCCCCTCTACCCCTACCAGCTACCACACCTGGCCAGTAGGTACCTTACCCCCTCTACCCCTACCAGCTACCACACCTGGCCAGTAGGTACCTTACCCCCTCTACCCCTACCAGCTACCACACCTGGCCAGTAGGTACCTTACCCCCTCTACCCCTACCAGCTACCACACCTGGCCAGTAGGTACCTTACCTACGACGCTCCAGCCTTTAGGAATCTCGCTCCACACTCCAGTCAAGTTGTGCTCCACTCCAGCTCCTCTCACATGCTCTGGTCTCTCCACACAGCTCCAGGACTGCACCCTGTTCCAGGGGGGGTGTTCCCGGTCCCCCCGGCCGCAGTCATCCTGATGAAGCTACTGCCTCCACCCACCTGCTTCGTGGTCAGTACCAACACCCCACCACTCACTGTTGGTGACATCACAGTACCAACACCCCACCACTCACTGTTGGTGACATCACAGTACAAACACCCCACCACTCACTGTTGGTGACATCACAGTACCAACACCCCACCACTCACTGTTGGTGACATCACAGTACCAACACCCCACCACTCACTGTTGGTGACATCACAGTACCAACACCCCACCACTCACTGTTGGTGACATCACAGTGCCAACACCCCACCACTCACTGTTGGTGACATCACAGTGCCAACACCCCACCACTCACTGTTGGTGACATCACAGTGCCAACACCCCACCACCACTGTTGGTGACATCACAGTGCCAACACCCCACCACTCACTGTTGGTGACATCACAGTGCCAACACCCCCACCACTCACTGTTGGTGACATCACAGTGCCAACACCCCACCACTCACTGTTGGTGACATCACAGTGCCAACACCCCACCACTCACTGTTGGTGACATCACAGTGCCAACACCCCACCACTCACTGTTGGTGACATCACAGTGCCAACACCCCACCACTCACTGTTGGTGACATCACAGTGCCAACACCCACCACTCACTGTTGGTGACATCACAGTGCCAACACCCCACCACTCACTGTTGGTGACATCACAGTGCCAACACCCCACCACTCACTGTTGGTGACATCACAGTGCCAACACCCCACCACTCACTGTTGGTGACATCACAGTGCCAACACTCACCACTCACTGTTGGTGACATCATGTGGCTGTTGTGCTGATGTTGTGGTGTTTCTGCAGGGGCCCTTTGTGCAGGTGGATGAACTGATGGAGAGCTTCAGGAGATGTACACTACCAGAGAGTAAGTAGCTTTGAAACTGTCAGAGATCACCAAGCTTTCCTTTAGATTTTCCTTTGCCTGAATAGCACACTTAATGTTGATGTGAATATCTCTCTCAGCTGTAGATGCAGCAGTAGAGTTGATAACGGGCAGGCAGCCTGATGCCGGCGGAGAAGGGAACGGCTCCATGGAGAACCACGCCATGACCAAGTCACTGAAGAGACCCAATGCAGACTCTGATGAAGAGGAGGACAAGGGCGCTGTGGCCCCACCCGTTCACGACATCTACCGCGCTCGCCAGCAGAAGAGGATCCGATGAACACACACTCACTCAGACACGCACACTTGGGATGGACTCTGTACAGGAATGTAACCCATTACGTCAAACCTTTTAGGGCAAACCGACTCGTCTGCAGTTTGTCTGGAAGAGTCTTTATATCCAACCATCGTTGGTCCCTCTACATACACCTGTGTTTGTTTTTTTGTTGTTGATGTTTTTTTAACAGTTTTATTTTTTAAAGCTGGGTGACTAATACTGTACAAAGTTTTAATTCAACCCTTAATTTGACACTCAGCTGTTTGGCCTTGTGAACCTCTGGTGATGGACAAATGGAATCGACCTGTTTTTCTAGTCAAATTGAGAGAATACATTTCCTTTCAATAAACAGAGGAGAAAAGAACCAAAACTTAACTGGCTCCTGTCTTGTGTTACTGAAATGATCACTTCTGTTCTCTTCGGTTATTTAAATGTTATTTCAAGGTCATTCATGTTTGAGGGGTAAAAGTCTACAATATACATCTGTGGCTGTGCACATTTAATAGTCACCACTAGGGTTCAGCGTGGTGCTGTCCAGACCAGAGATTTCCAGCTGTGTGTATCCGTGCATCAGCAGAGGAGCCTGATAAAACCAGTCTCCATCTATCTAATCATATTCCCTGCCTTGATGATGAGACCTGCTCAGTACCAGACCACCACAAGACCTCCCATCTGTCTGTTAGGACTGAGACAGGTCTGCCTCTGGTCACCTCCACCAGCCTGTTATTAACTTAGTAACTGACTGATCTACGTACGGGTGCATTGTAGGCCGGTATCACACCCAGATCAGTCCAGGAACTGGCTCATCTAGGGGTCTTTAAAGGGCCCTGTATTTGTGTTAACTGAATAGATTCTGGGAGAACATCCAAACCAAAGTAAACGTGATGGATAATGTGTTGGGAGGGGAGAAGTTGGTTCAGTGAGTTTAAAAATAGTGTTCTTCCTCCGGTCCAAATCTCCACTGACCGCATTCCTCATGAGTTAAGGGTGTGGAAGATAAGATGTGGAGAGGGGACTGATTTAAATAACTGCTGCTATTTCCTGCTTGCACAACCTAATATGTAACAATCCGATATGGACGGTAAAACTAGCCAATCAAAAATAGGCTTGTTAAACGTGGCTGTGTGTGTTGGTGCATTTCACATGGATACATATGAGAATACATTTTAATGGGGCATTGGCTGTAATCTAGTTGTGTGGTTTGGAGGACAGGTGAGTTTAATATGGCCTAGGACAGGAAGACACTCAATAACATGCTTCCTAGAGGAAATCCTCCTGCTGTTCATTAAGGCAGGTACATCAATATTTCTCCACCCTGCACACAATAGCTTCCACTACGACTGATAATCAACTGAGAATGAGTTGTTTGGCAGCTCACTTCCCCTGGGCTCTATTAAACCTATTCACAGTGACAAAGTCTTCTGAAGGAGAGATCCATAACAGATCACAACACTAACGATGTGCCCTCCACACCATAATGTCATATCATCTGGACACCTAGCCCCAAGTCAATCAGCCCTTTACCAAACACCTACTGTAGCCCCAAGTCAATCAGCCCTTTACCAGACACCTACTGTAGCCCCAAGTCAATCAGCCCTTTACCAGACACCTACAGCCCTTTACCAGCGGTGTCGTTTGACTTAGCAAACGAGGATCGGATGTCGTCGACCTTCTTTCAAAATGGTTGACGAAGTCATCTGCAGAGAGGGAGGAGGGGGGAGGGGGAGGAGGATTCAGGAGGGAGGAGAAGGTGGCAAAGAGCTTCCTAGGGTTAGAGGCAGATGCTTGGAATTTAGAGTGGTAGAAAGTGGCTTTAGCAGCAGAGACAGAGGAGGAAAATGTAGAGAGGAGGGAGTGAAAGGATGCCAGGTCCGCGGAGGCGAGTTTTCCTCCATTTCCGCCTCGGCTGCCCGGAGCTCTGTTCTGTGAGCTCGCAATGAGTCATCGAGCCACGGAGCGGAGGGGAGGACCGAGCCGGCCTGGAGGATAGGGGACATAGAGAGTCAAAGGATGCAGAAAGGGAAGTGAGGAGGGTTGAGGAGGCAGAATCAGGAGAAAGGTTGGAGAAGGTATGAGCAGAGGGAAGAGATGATAGGATGGAAGAGGAAAGAGTAGCGGGGAGAGAGAGCGAAGGTTGGGACGGCGCGATACCATCCGAGTAGGGGCAGTGTGGGAAGTGTTGGATGAGAGCGAGAGGGAAAAGGATACAAGGTAGTGGTCGGAGACTTGGAGGGAGTTGCAGTGAGGTTAGTGGAAGAACAGCATCTAGTAAAGATGAGGTCGAGCGTATTGCCTGCCTTGTGAGTAGGGGGGAAGGGGAGAGGGAGGTCAAAAGAGGAGAGGAGTGGAAAGAAGGAGGCAGGAGAGGAATGAGTCAAAGGTAGACGGGGGAGGTTAAAGTCACCGTGACTGTGAGAGGAGCTGTCCTAGGAAAGGAGCTGATTATGGTATCAAGCTCATTACGAACTCTCCGAGGGAACCGAGGGCGATAAATGATAAGGATGTTAAGCTTGAAAGGGCTTGGCAACTGTGACAGCATGAATTCAAAGGAGGCTTATAGATAGCTGGGTAAGGGAGAGAGAGAGAATGACCACTTGGGAGAGATATGATCCCGGGTGCCACCACCCCGCCGACTGGAAGCTCGGGGTGTGCGGAACACGTGGGCGGACGAAGAGAGAGCAGTAGGAGTAGCAGTGTTATCTGTGGTGATCCATGTTTCCGTCAGTGCCAGGAAGTCGAGGGACTGGAGGGAGGCATAGGCTGAGATGAACTCTGCCTTGTTGGCCGCAGATCGGCAGTTCCAGAGGCTACCGGAGACCAGGAACTCCACGTGGGTCGTGCGCGCTGGGACCACCAGATTAGGGTGGCCGCGGCCACGCGGTGTGGAGCGTTTGTATGGTCTGTGCAGAGAGGAGAGAACAGGGATAGATAGACACATAGTTAACAGGGTAGAGGCTACGCTAATGCAAAGGAGATTGGAATGACAAGTGGACTACACGTCTCGAATGTTCAGAAAGTTAAGCTTACGTAGCAAGAATCTTATTGACTAAAATGATTGAAATGATACAGTACTGCTGGAGTAGGCTAGCTGGTAGTGGCTGCGATGTTGACACTACACTAATCAAGTCGTTCCGTCGAGTGTAATAGTTTCTACAGTGCTGCT
>NW_027016244.1:0-10202 GCF_036934945.1 Oncorhynchus masou masou | reverse complement strand
AGCTGACTGTTCTCTTTTTTTTTAAACAGGGAGACAATTTATTTTCACTGATCTCAACTTGTTTTCTCATGGCTCTCTCTTGTGCCTCTGCAGCAGACATATGGTGAGCAATATGTTTGGAACACAATAAAATCCTTGTATCGAATTGCAATAGAAATAGAATCATGGGAATCACAATAAATATCATATTGGCACCAAAGTGTCATGATAATATTGTAATTTTGCACGCCCAATTTTTCAGTTTTTGAATTGTTAAAAAAGTTTGAAATATCCAATAAATGTCGTTCCACTTCATGATTGTGTCCCACTTGTTGTTGATTCTTCACAAAAAAATACAGTTTTATATCTTTATGCTTGAAGCCTGAAATGTGGCAAAAGGTCGCAAAGTTCAAGGGGGCTGAATACTTTCGCAAGGCACTGTATATACACTGAACAAAAAAATAAACGCAATATGCGACAATTTCAAATATTTTACTGAGTTACAGTTAATATAAGGAAATCAGTCAATTTAAATAATTTCATTAGGCCCAAATCAATACATTTCACATTAATGGGATTAAAGATATGCGTCTGTTGGTCACGGATACCTTAAAGGTAGGGACATGGATCAGAAAACCAGTCAGTATCTGGTGTGCCCATTGCCTCATACATTGTGACACTCTTTGCATAGAGTTGACCAGGCTGTTAATTAAGGCCTGTGGAATGTCGTCCCACTCCTCTTCAATGGCTAATCAACGTTGCTGGATATTGGTGAGAACTGGAACACGCTGTCGTACACATAGATCCAGAGCATCCCAAACATGCTCAATCTGTGACATGTCTGGTGAGTATGCAGGCCATGGAAGAACTGGGAAATTTTTAGCTTCCAGGAATTGTGTACAGATTGTTGCGACATTATTATGCTGAAACATGAGGTGATGGTGGCGGATGAATGCCATGACAATGGTCATCAGGATTCGTCACAGTATCTCTGTGCATTCAAATTGACATTGATATATTTTTTAAATTGAACCTTTATTTAACTAGGCAAGTCAGTTAAAAACAAATGAATATTTACAGCGACGGCCTACAAATGCAATTGTGTTGGTTGTCCGTAGCTTATGCCTGCCCATACCAGAACCCCATCGCCATACCATGGGGCACCCTGTTCACAACGTTGGCATCAGCAAACCGCTCGCCCACACGATTCCATACACGTTCTCTGCCATCTGCCGGTACAGTTGAAACTGGTATTCATTAAGTGAAGAGCACACTTCTCAACGCATACCAGTGGCCATCGAAGGTGAGCATTTTTTCAACTAAAGACCTTTACGACACGAACTGCAGTTATGTCAAGAACCTGGTGAGGACGACGAGCACACAGATGAGCTTCCTTGAGACCGTTTCTGACAGTTTGTGCAAAAATTATTCAGTTGTGCAAATCCACAGTTTCATCAGCTGTCCTGGTGTCTGGTCTCAGACGATCCCGCAGGTGAAGAAGCCGGATGTGGAGGTCCTGGGCTGGCGTGGTTATACGTGGTCTGCGGTTGTGAGGATGATTTTGGACATACTGCAAAATTCTCAAAATTGATTTTGGAGTCAGCTTACGGTAGAGAAATTAACATTCAATTCTCTGGCAACAGCTTTGTTGGACTTTCATAATTTCTGGGACCTTTTATTTCAGCTTATGAAACATGGGACTAACACTTTATATATGTTGTGTTTTATATTTTTGCTCAATATACATTTGAAGTTATTTCTGTTGAAGTTTACATGATAGGGAATAGGCTAGCTTGCCGAATCCTCCATATAACGTCACACCCCGCAAAACATTTTCTGGCATGACTTTGGCATTCTTTGGAATTCTGATCAGTTTCATGTAATAACTTGAAAAATAGATGTAATTTTGCATTAGGACTTTTGATGCGTATACTAATGCAAATCCATATGTTGCATGAGGTTACGTTTATGTTACCTACCCTTTAACAAGTCCCTTTTTAAAATAGGAATCACCACATTCTTGGCTCCTCTGAGCTGTGATTCTTGTTTTTCATGGCTCTCTCGCTCACCTCAGTTATGACGCTCCTAAGGGCCACAGTAAAACACCTAGTCAGTGACAGCTGTGAAGCCCTTTTGTCTACGGAATGCAGGAATTCCCAGCCTACTGCTGGCTGATGGGAACAGGAAACAGCCCAGTGAAACAAATGGTTCCCAATAGAGGGGTCAGCATGATGCCTGTACACAAACACACACACACACACACACACACACACACACACACACACACACACACACACACACACACACACACACACACACACACACACACACACACACACTGTAGATCATTGGCAGATATAGTGGAGATGCCTGAGTGACTGCATTAATGAGTGTGCTTTCCAGGGCTCTGTCTTCCAAGTCACTGGCCAGTCCCATGCCCCCTGTCCTTTTTACTGGGGGTCACAGGCAGAGGAGGGCCCTAAATGGCTATAATTAGCCTGTTGCCCAGAGTGCTGTCTCAGGTCAAATACACTATATGATAGGTCACCCTTGCACTTTTCTTAAATAATTCTCAATTTCTTCTAAAGTTGAAATAAAAAACAAAAACATTTGATCTCCACACCTTATTGGATTTTCAACATTGAAGAATAAATAGTATTTTTGCAAACTAAAGTTTAGAAATTTAATTCAGAAAATAAATACAATTAACATGGACAACATTATTGGCACCCTGAAACTAGTACTTGTTTGCACAGCTGTTCAAATCAAATCAAATTTATTTATATAGCCCTTCGTACATCAGCTGATATCTCAAAGTGCTGTGCAGAACCCAGCCTAAAACCCCAAACAGCAAGCAATGCAGGTGTAGAAGCACGGTGGTTAGGAAAAACTCCCTAGAAAGGCCAAAACCTAGGAAGAAACCTAGAGAGGAACCAGGCTATGTGGGGTGGCCAGTCCTCTTCTGGCTGTGCCGGGTAGAGATTATAACAGAACATGGCCAAGATGTTCAAATGTTCATAAATGACCAGCATGGTCGAATAATAATAAGGTAGAACAGTTGAAACTGGAGCAGCAGCACGGCCAGGTGGACTGGGGACAGCAAGGAGTCATCATGTCAGGTAGTCCTGGGGCATGGTCCTAGGGCTCAGGTCCTCCGAGAGAGAGAAAGAAAAAGAGAATTAGAGAGAGCATATGTGGGGTGGCCAGTCCTCTTCGGCTGTGCCGGGTGGAGATTATAACAGAACATGGCCAAGATGTTCAAATGTTCATAAATGTTCAGCATGCTCGAATAATATGGTAGAACAGTTGAAACTGGAGCAGCAGCACGGCCAGGTGGACTGGGGACAGCAAGGAGTCATCATGTCAGGTAGTCCTGGGGCATGGTCCTAGGGCTCAGGTCCTCCGAGAGAGAGAAGGAGAGAATTAGAGAACGACACTTAGATTCACACAGGACACCGAATTGGACAGGAGAAGTACTCCAGATATAACAAACTGACCCCAGCCCCCGACACACAAACTACTGCAGCATAAATACTGGAGGCTGAGACAGGAGGGGTCAGGAGACACTGTGGCCCCACCGAGGACACTCCCCGGACAGGGCCAAACAGGAAGGATATAACCCCACCCACTTTGCCAAAGCACAGCCCCACACCACTAGAGGATATCTTCAACCACCAACTTACCATCCTGAGACAAAGCTGAGTATAGCCCGCAAAGATCTCCGCCATGGCACAACCCAAGGGGGTGCCAACCCAGACAGGATGACCACATCAGTGAATCAACCCACTCAGGTGACGCACCCCTTCCAGGGACGGCATGAGAGAGCCCCAGTAAGCCAGTGACTCAGCCCCTGTAATACATTTACATTTACATTTAAGTCATTTAGCAGACGCTCTTATCCAGAGCGACTTACAAATTGGTGAATTCACCTTCTGACATCCAGTGGAACAGCCACTTTACAATAGTGCATCTAAATCATTAAGGGGGGGGGGGGGGTAATAGGGTTAGAGGCAGAGAATCCCAGTGGAAAGAGGGGAATCGGCCAGGCAGAGACAGCAAGGGTGGTTCGTTGCTCCAGAGCCTTTCCGTTCACCTTCCCACTCCTGGGCCAGACTACACTCAATCATATGACCCACTGAAGAGATGAGTCTTCAGTAAAGACTTAAAGGTTGGCCAAGATGACTCCTGACAAATGCTTCTTGTAGCTTCCTGCACCTTTCTACTAGCATTTGGGCTCAATTTTCAGCAAACTGCTCTAATTCTTTCACGTTTGAGGGTGCCCTCCACTAACTGCTGTGTTCAGCTCTACTTCCATAGATAATGGATGTGTTTTCAGATCTCGACTCTTTGCCAGCCATTCCAGAATAGTCCAGCGTTTCTTCTTGAACCGTTCCTGGGTGCTTTTGGGGTTGTTGTTCTGCTGGAAGACCCACAACCTGCAGTGGAGACCCGTTTTTTTTTTTTTTTTTTGGACACTGGGTTGAACATTGGACTCCAAATCACCTTTTATAATCTGCTGATTTCATGATGCGTTACTCACATTCAAGGCCCCCAGTACCAGAGGCAGCAACGCAACCCCACAGCATTATCAAGCCTCCCCATGTTTGACTGTAGGGAGGGTGTTCTTTTCATTGAAGAACCTTACTACTCTATTCTGATCTTCTTTGGAAACATACTGTACCACATTGTGTGTGTGCGCGCCCTGCCCCACTTAGCAGGCGTCCAGACTGGAGTGCAGCAAGATAGTTCTGGTCTGTTGCTCCCCTCCCCTCCGTTCCTCTCCCATCCCCTCCCATCGGTTCCTCTCCCATCCCCTCCCCTCGGTTCCTCTCCCATCCCCTCCCCTCGGTTCCTCTCCCATCCCCTCCCCTCGGTTCCTCTCCCATCCCCTCCCCTCGGTTCCTCTCCCATCCCCTCCCCTCGGTTCCTCTCCCATCCCCTCCCCTCGGTTCCTCTCCATCCCCTCCCCTCCGTTCCTCTCCCATCCCCTCCCCTCGGTTCCTCTCCCATCCCCTCCCTCCGTTCCTCTCCCATCCCCTCCCCTCGGTTCCTCTTCCATCCCCTCCCCTCCGTTCCTCTCCCATCCCCTCCCCTCGGTTCCTCTCCCATCCCCTCCCTCGGTTCCTCTCCCATCCCCTCCCTTGGTTCCTCTTCCATCCCCCTCCCTCGGTTCCTCTTCCATCCCCTCCCTCGGTTCCTCTGCCATCCCCTCCCCTCGGTTCCTCTCCCATCCCCTCCCTCGGTTCCTCTCCCATCCCCTCCCCTCGGTTCCTCTGCCATCCCCTCCCTCTCGGTTCCTCTCCCATCCCCTCCCTCGGTTCCTCTCCCATCCCTCCCTCGGTTCCTCTGCCATCCCCTCCCCTCGGTTCCTCTTCCATCCCCTCCCCTCGGTTCCTCTCCCATACCCCTCCCTCGGTTCCTCTGCCATCCCCTCCCCTCGGTTCCTCTCCCATCCCCTCCCTCGGTTCCTCTGCCATCCCCTCCCTCGGTTCCTCTCCCATCCCCTCCCCTCGGTTCCTCTTCCATCCCCTCCCCTCGGTTCCTCTTCCATCCCCTCCCCTCGGTTCCTCTTCCATCCCCTCCCCTCGGTTCCTCTCCCATCCCCTCCCCTCGGTTCCTCTCCCATCCCCTCCCCTCGGTTCCTCTGCCATCCCCTCCCCTCGGTTCCTCTCCCATCCCCTCCCCTCGGTTCCTCTGCCATCCCCTCCCCTCGGTTCCTCTCTCCCATCCCTTCCCTCGGTTCCTCTGCCATCCCCTCCCCTCGGTTCCTCTTCCATCCCCTCCCCTCGGTTCCTCTCCCATCCCCCTCCCCTCGGTTCTCTCCATCCCCTCCCCTCGGTTCCTCTCCATCCCCTCCCCTCGGTTCCTCTCCCATCCCTCCCCTCGGTTCCTCTCCCATCCCCTCCCCTCGGTTCCTCTCCCATCCCCTCCCCTCGGTTCCTCTTCCATCCCTCCCCTCGGTTCCTCTCCATCCCCTCCCCTCGGTTCCTCTCCCATCCCCTCCCCTCGGTTCCTCTCCCATCCCCTCCCCTCGGTTCCTCTTCCATCCCCTCCCCTCGGTTCCTCTCCCATCCCCTCCCTCGGTTCCTCTCCCATCCCCCTCCCTGGTTCCTCTCCCCATCCCCTCCCCTCCGTTCCTCTCCCATCCCCTCCCCTCGGTTCCTCTCCCATCCCCTCCCTCGGTTCCTCTCCCATCCCCTCCCTCGGTTCCTCTCCCATCCCCTCCCTCGGTTCCTCTCCCATCCCCTCCCTCGGTTCCTCTCCCATCCCCTCCCCGGTTCCTCTTCCATCCCCTCCCCTCGGTTCCTCTTCCATCCCCTCCCCGGTTCCTCTCCCATCCCCTCCCCTCGGTTCCTCTCCCATCCCCTCCCTCGGTTCCTTCCATCCCCTCCCCTCGGTTCCTCTCCCATCCCCCCCCTCGGTTCCTCTCCCATCCCCCTCCCCTCGGTTCCTCTCCCATCCCCCCCCTCGGTTCCTCTTCCATCCCCCCCTCGTTCCTCTTCCATCCCTCCCCTCGTTCCTCTCCCATCCCCTCCCTCGGTTCCTCTCCCATCCCCCTCCCCTCGGTTCCTCTTCCATCCCCTCCCTCGGTTCCTCTCCCATCCCTCCCCTCGGTTCCTCTCCCATCCCTCCCCCCGGTTCCTCTCCATCCCCTCCCCTCCGTTCCTCTTCCATCCCCCCCCTCCGTTCCTCTCCCATCCCTCCCCTCGGTTCTCTCCCATCCCTCCCCTCGGTTCCTCTCCCATCCCCTCCCCTTGGTTCCTCTTCCATCCCCTCCCCCGGTTTCCTCTTCCATCCCCTCCCTCGGTTCCTCTGCCATCCCCTCCCCTCGGTTCCTCTCCCATCCATCCCCCCTCGGTTTCCTCTTCCATCCCCTCCCCTCGGTTCCTCTCCCATCCCCTCCCCTCGGTTCTCTCCCATCCCTCCCCTCGGTTCCTCTCCCATCCCCTCCCCCTCGGTTCCTCTGCCATCCCCTCCCTCGGTTCCTCTTCCATCCCTCCCTCGGTTCCTCTCCCATACCCCTCCCTCGGTTCCTCTGCCATCCCCTCCCCTCGGTTCCTCTCCCATCCCTCCCTCGGTTCCTCTGCCATCCCCTCCCTCGGTTCCTCTCCCATCCCCTCCCTCGGTTCCTCTTCCATCCCCTCCCCCTCGGTTCCTCTTCCATCCCTCCCCTCCCCATCCCCTCCCCTCGGTTCCTCTCCCATCCCCTCCCCTCGGTTCCTCTGCCATCCCCTCCCCTCGGTTCCTCTCTCCCATCCCCTCCCCTCGGTTCCTCTGCCATCCCCTCCCCTCGGTTCCTCCCCATCCCTTCCCCTCGGTTCCTCTGCCATCCCTCCCCTCGGTTCCTCTTCCATCCCCTCCCCTCGGTTCCTCTCCCATCCTCCCTCGGTTCCTCTCCCATCCCCTCCCCTCGGTTCCTCTCACATCCCCTCCCCTCGGTTCCTCTCCCATCCCTCCCCTCGGTTCCTCTCCCATCCCCCTCCCCCGGTTCCTCTCCCATCCCCTCCCCTCGGTTCCTCTTCCATCCCCTCCCCTCGGTTCCTCTCCCATCCCCTCCCTCGGTTCCTCTCCCATCCCTCCCCTCGGTTCCTCTCCCATCCCTCCCCTCGGTTCCTCTTCCATCCCCTCCCCCTTTCCTCTTCCATCCCTCCCTGGTTCCTCTCCATCCCCTCCCCTCGGTTCCTCTCCCATCCCCTCCTCCTCCCCATCCCCTCCCCTCGGTTTCCTCTCCCATCCCTCCCTGGTTCTCTCCCATCCCCTCCCCGGGTTCCTCTCCCATCCCTCCCCTCGGTTCCTCTCCCATCCCTCCCCTCGGTTTCCTCTTCCATCCCCTCCCTCGGTTCCTCTTCCATCCCCTCCCTCGGTTCCTCTTCCATCCCTCCCTCGGTTCCTCCCCCATCCCTCCCCTCGGTTCCTCTCCATCCCTCCCCTCGGTTCCTCTCATCCCCTCCCCCTCGGTTCCTCTCCATCCCCTCCCCTCGGTTCCTCTCCCATCCCCTCCCCCTCGGTTCCTCTCCCATCCCCTCCCCTCGGTTCCTCTTCCATCCCCTCCCCCTCGGTTCCTCTTCCATCCCCTCCCCTCGGTTCCTCTCCCATCCCCCTCCCCTCGGTTCCTCTCCCATCCCCTCCCCTCGGTTCCTCTTCCATCCCCTCCCCTCGGTTCCTCTGCCATCCCCTCCCCTCGGTTCCTCTCCCATCCCCTCCCCTCGGTTCCTCTCCCATCCCCTCCCCTCCGTTCCTCTCCCATCCCCTCCCCTCCGTTCCTCCCATCCCCTCCCCTCGGTTCCTCTCCCATCCCCTCCCCTCGGTTCCTCTCCATCCCCTCCCTCGGTTCCTCTCCCATCCCCTCCCCTTCGGTTCCTCTTCCATCCCTCCCTCGGTTCCTCTTCCATCCCCTCCCCGGTTCCTCTTCCATCCCTCCCTCGGTTCCTCTTCCATCCCCTCCCCCTCGGTTCCTCTTCCATCCCCTCCCCTCGGTTCCTCTTCCATCCCCCCTCGGTTCCTCTTCCATCCCCTCCCCTCGGTTCCTCTCCCATCCCCTCCCCGGTTCCTCCCATCCTCCCATCCCCTCCCACCCTCGGTTCCTCTCCCATCCCCTCCCCTCGGTTCCTCTCCCATCCCCTCCCCCTCGGTTCCTCTCCCATCCCCTCCCCCTCGGTTCCTCTTCCATCCCCTCCCCCTCGGTTCCTCTTCCATCCCCTCCCCTCGGTTCCTCTCCCATCCCCTCCCCCTCGGTTCCTCTCCATCCCTCCCTCGGTTCCTCTTCCATCCCCTCCCCTCGGTTCCTCTCCCATCCCCTCCCCCTCGGTTTCTCTCCCATCCCCCTCCCCTCGGTTCCTCTCCCATCCCCTCCCCCTCCGTTCCTCTCCCATCCCCTCCCTCCCGTTCCTCTCCCATCCCCTCCCCCTCGGTTCCTCTCCCATCCCCTCCCTCGGTTCCTCTCCCATCCCCTCCCCTCGGTTCCTCTCCCATCCCCTCCCCTCGGTTCCTCTTCCATCCCCTCCCCGGTTCCTCTTCCATCCCCTCCCCTCGGTTCCTCTTCCATCCCCTCCCTCGGTTCCTCTTCCATCCCCTCCCTCGGTTCCTCTTCCATCCCCTCCCCTCGGTTCCTCTTCCATCCCTCCCCTCGGTTCCTCTTCCATCCCCTCCCCTCGGTTCCTCTCCCATCCCCTCCCCTCGGTTCCTCTCCCATCCCTCCCTCGGTTCCTCTCCCATCCCCCTCCCCCTGTTCCTCTCCCATCCCCTCCCCTCGGTTCCTCTCCCATCCCCTCCCCTGGTTCCTCTCCCATCCCCTCCCCTCGGTTCCTCTCCCATCCCCTCCCCTCGGTTCCTCTTCCATCCCCTCCCCGGTTCCTCTTCCATCCCCTCCCCTCGGTTCCTCTCCCATCCCCTCCCTCTCGGTTCCTCTTCATCCCCTCCCCTCGGTTCCTCTTCCATCCCCTCCCCTCGGTTCCTCTTCCATCCCTCCCCCTCGGTTCCTCTTCCATCCCTCCCCTCGGTTCCTCTTCATCCCCTCCCTCGGTTCCTCTTCCATCCCCTCCCCCTCGGTTCCTCTTCCATCCCCTCCCCTCGGTTCCTCTTCCATCCCCCTCCCCCTCGGTTCCTCTCCCATCCTCCCTCGGTTCCTCTTATCCCCTCCCCTCGGTTCCTCTCCCATCCCCTCCCTCGGTTCTCTCTCCCACCCCCTCCCTCGGTTCCTCTCCCATCCCCCTCCCTCGGTTCCTCTTCCATCCCCTCCCCTCGGTTCCTCTCCCATCCCCTCCCCTCGGTTCCTCTCCCATCCCCTCCCCTCGGTTCCTCTTCCATCCCCTCCCCTCGGTTCCTCTGCCATCCCCTCCCCTCGGTTCCTCTTCCATCCCCTCCCTCGGTTCCTCTTCCATCCCCTCCCCTCGGTTCCTCTTCCATCCCCTCCCCTCGGTTCCTCTTCCATCCCCTCCCCTCGGTTCCCCTTCCATCCCCTCGGTTCCTCTCCCATCCCCTCCCTCGGTTCCTCTCCCATCCCCTCCCCTCGGTTCCTCTCCCATCCCCTCCCTCGGTTCCTCTTCCATCCCCTCCCCTCGGTTCCTCTCCCATCCCCTCCCCTCGGTTCCTCTTCCATCCCCTCCCTCGGTTTCCTCTCCCATCCCCTCCCCTCGGTTCCTCTCCCATCCCCTCCCCTCGGTTCCTCTCCCATCCCCTCCCCTCGGTTCCTCTTCCATCCCCTCCCTCGGTTCCTCTTCCAT
>NW_027016243.1:0-10203 GCF_036934945.1 Oncorhynchus masou masou | reverse complement strand
CCTGATGGGGCTATGGGAAATACTGCCGCCTTTGGATGAATTGTGTGCCCAAAGTAAACTTTAAAAAAAACTGTCAAACATTGCTAATATATGCATATAATAATTATTATTGAATAGAAAACACTCTAAAGCTTCTAAAACCGTTCCGAACTATGTCTGTATGTAAAGCAGAACTCACAGGGCAGCCATTCTCCCAAACTCTCTCTCTCTCCTAAGAAAGCTGTTCAACTTTGACGTTATCGACCCCACCCTTCCCAACCAGCTATGGATCTGGGAACAGTTTCTATTTCTTCAGCGCCTTCGCTTTTCAATGAGACGTGAACGGAGAAAATAGCAACGAGCTTTGGACTGCTTGGCGGGCAAAATACTGAGGTGTCACGAGTTTTCAGGTGCGCGCTCTGTGAAAAGGACTTTTTTTCCGGCCTGGCTGAAGAGAGTTCGTTATGCTTCTGATTTAATCGCCAATTGTTTTGTACGTTAAAACATCCTAAAGCTTGATTCTGCACTTAGTTTGACCAGTTTAGTCGACATATAATATGTAAATTTGAAGTTTTGATGCGCAACTTTCGTGATCAGAAGTCCTTTTGGGGTAATTCACCTGAAGATGTTAGCTTTTGCTAATACAAAGACACACCAACAGCAACCAAACGTTATATTAGGTAAGTATAACTCCTTCCACGACATTCTTGTCGAAGACCATCAAAGGTAAGGGAATATTTATGTTATAAAATTGTATTTTTGTCGAATCCAACATAGTAGAGAAATAATGCTAATGGCTGAGCGCCGTCTCAGATTATTGAATAGTGAACGAATTCTGTAACGTTAAAAATAAATGTAACACAGCGTTTGCATTAAGAAGAAGTGTATCTTTCTAAATATATGTAGAACATGTATATTTAGTCAAAGTTTATGATGTTTATTGCTGTTATCTGGCGTTAGCTGCCGGAGATATTTATAATTCCTCCGGTCATTTCTGCTGCATTTTTTGAACATGGCTCAATGTAAATGGAGATTTATGGATATAAATTGCATATTATTGAAAAAACATAAATGTACTGTGTAACATGTGCTATTACTGTCATCTGATGAAGATTTTCAAAAGGTTAGTGAATTATTTTTCTTTTAATCCTGCGTTTGTGATTGTGCTATTTTGCATAGCCATGTGGCTACATATTGTATGTTTTCCTAGTGGTGGTTTAACATAAATATGTGCTATGTTTTCGCTGTAAAACATTTTAAAATTCTGACATGCTGGGTAGATGAACAAGGTGTTTATCTTTCATTTAAGCTATTGGACTTGTTAATGTGTGGAGGTTAAATATTTTTAAGAATATTTTGCTTTCCCTGCGCCACCGTTTGGGCTGAAGGGGGGTTCCTAGTTGGGAACCCGTAGCCCCATATGGTTTTAAAATACATTTTACTATTACTTAATTCAACTGCTCTTAATTGATAATCAACGTTTGGTAAACCTATAGATTTTAAACAGGCTTGTATACTACAGATTTGGAGAACTACATAATGAAAATGGAGGTATGTAAAGTAGAAACATAAAAATGATGATACATACTTGAATGTCCTACTATGATGATGACTGTTAAGATTTTACTTCACAGTAATATCTTTTTTAAATCGGATATTGACAAGGTCAGAGATGTAACATATCAAATCAAAGTTTATCAAGTTAAATCAAATTGTATTTGTCACATGCACATGGTTAGCAGATGTTTATTCAAGTGTAGCGAAAACGTTGTGCTTCTAATGCCGACAGTGCACTAATACCTAATAAGTAATCTAACAAATTCACAACGACTACCTTATACTCACAAATGTAAAGGGATGAATAAGAATATGTACACACAAATATTTGGATGAGCGATGGCGGTGCGGCATAGATGGCTATTATTTTAAATTTTAGAACACACTCAAGAACCTCCAGAAGCTAACTAGCTAACTAGGCCACAAGCTATTTAGTCATTGTTAGTTTTTTTTTAACCTGGATAACACTCACTAATCCAGCTTCCCTGGACACTGATCACTTGGCTACATAGCTGATGCACGCTGGACTGTCCATTAATCACGGTACCTCATTCTGCTTGTTTATGTTTTATCTGTCGGCCCTGCTGCCTAGTCAACGCCATTTTACCTGCTGTTGTTGTGCTAGCTGATTAGCTGTTGTTGTCTCACCTACTGTTTTAGCTAGCTTTCCCAATTCAACACCTGTGATTACTGTATGCCTCGCTGCATGTCTCTCTCAAATGTCAATATGCTCTTGTATACTGTTGTTCAGGTTATTATCATTGTTTTAGTTCACAATGGAGCTATTTTCTAGTTCCACTCTTTCATACCCCTGATACCTCCTTTGTCCCACCTCCCACACATGCGTGTGTGACCTCACCCATTACAACTAGCATGTCCAGAGATACAACCTCTCATCATCACCCCAGTGCCTGGGCTTACCTCCGCTGTACCCGCATTCCCACCATACCCCTGTCTGCGCATTAGTGCCCTGAATATATTCTACCATGCCCAGAAACTTGCTCCTCTTATTCTCTGTCCCCAATGCTCCTGAGGCGACCAGTTTTGATAGCCTTTAGCCGCACCCCTCATCCTCTCCTCCTCTGTTCCGCGGGTGATGGGAGGTAAACCCAGGCCCTGCATGTCCCCAGGCACCCTCATTTGTTGACTTCTGTGATCGGAAAAGCCTTGGTTTCATGCATGTCAACATCAGAAGCCTCCTCCCTAAGTTTGTTTTACTCACCGCTTTAGCACACTCTGCTAACCCTGATGTCCTTGCCGTGTCTGAGTCCTGGCTCAGGAAGGCCACCAAAAATTCTGAGATTTCCATACCCAACTATAACATCTTCCGTCAAGATAGAACTGCCAAAGGGGGAGGAGTTGCAGTCTACTGCAGAGATAGCCTGCAAAGTAATGTCATACTTTCCAGGTCCATACCCAAACAGTTCGAACTACTAATTTTGAAAATTACTCTCTCCAGAAATAAGTCTCTCACTGTTGCCGCCTGCTACCGACCCCCTCAGCTCCCAGCTGTGCCCTGGACACCATTTGTGAATTGATCGCCCCCATCTAGCTTCAGAGTTTGTTCTTTTAGGTGACCTAAACTGGGATATGCTTAACACCCCGGCAGTCCTACAATCTAAGCTAGATGCCCTCAATCTCACACAAATCATCAAGGAACCCACCAGGTACAACCCTAACTCTGTAAACAAGGGCACCCTCATAGACGTCATCTGACCAACTGGCCCTCCAGATACACCTCCATGTCTTCAACCAGGATCTCAGTGATCACTGCCTGTATCCGCTACGGAGCCGCAGTCAAGCCACCCCTCATCACTGTCAAATGCTCCCTAAAACACTTCTGTGAGCAGGCCTTCCTAATCGACTTGGCCCAGGTATCCTGGAAGGACATTGACCTCATCCCGTCAGTTGAGGATGCCTGGTCATTCTTTAAAAGTAACTTCCTCCTGCCATTTTAGATAAGCATGCTCCGTTCAAAAAATGCAGAACCAAGAACAGATACAGCCCTTGGTTCACTCCAGACCTGACTGCCCTCACGACCAGCACAAAAACATCCTGTGGCGGACTGCAATAGCATCGAATAGTCCCAGCGATATGCAACTGTTCAGGGAAGTCAGGAACCAATACACGCAGTCAGTCAGGAAAGCTAAGGCCAGCTTCTTCAGGCAGAAGTTTGCATTCTGTAGCTCCAACTCAAAAGTTCTGGGATACTGTGAACTCCATGGAGAACAAGAGCACCTCCTCCCAGCTGCCCACTGCACTGAGGCTAGGTAACACGGTCACCACCGATAAATCCATGATTATCGAAAACTTCAACAAGCATTTCTCAACAGCTGGCCATGCCTTCCGCCTGGCTACTCCAACATCGGCCAACAGCTCCGCCCCCACCGCAGCTTCTCGCCCAAGCCCTTCCAGGTTCTCCTTACCCAAATCCAGATAGCAGATGTTCTGAAAGAGCTGCACAACCTGGACCCGTACAAATAAGCTGGGCTTGACAATCTGGACCCACTACTGAAACTATCCGCCGCCATTATGCAACCCCTATTACCAGCCTGTTCAACCTCTCTCTCATATCGTCTGAGATCCCCAAGGATTAGGAAAGCTGCCGCAGTCATCCCCTCTTCAAAGGGGAGACACCCTGGACCCAAACTGTTACAGACCTATATCCATCCTGCCCTGCCTATCTAAGGTCTTCGAAAGCCAAGTCAACAAACAGGTCACTGACCATCTCGAATCCCACCGTACCTTCTCCGCTGTGCAATCTGGTTTCCGAGCCGGTCACGGGTGCACCTCAGCCACACTCAAGGTACTAAACGATATCATAACCGCCATCGATAAAAGACAGTACTGTGCAGCCGTCTTCATCGACCTTGCCAAGGCTTTCGACTCTGTCAATCACCATATTCTTATCGGCAGACTCAGTAGCCTCGGTTTTTCGGATGACTGCCTTGCCTGGTTCACCAATTACTTTGCAGACAGAGTTCAGTGTGTCAAATCGGAGGGCATGCTGTCCGGTCCTCTGGCAGTCTCTATGGGGGTGCCACAGGGTTCAATTCTCGGGCCGACTCTTTTCTCTGTATATATCAATGATGTTGCTCTTGCTGCGGGCGATTCCCTGATCCACCTCTACGCAGACGACACCATTCTATATACTTCCGGCCCGTCCTTGGACACTGTGCTATCTAACCTCCAAACGAGCTTCAATGCCATACAACACTCCTTCCGTGGCCTCCAACTGCTCTTAAACGCTAGTAAAACCAAATGCATGCTTTTCAACCGATCGTTGCCTGCACCCGCATGCCCGACGAGCATCACCACCCTGGATGGTTCCGACCTTGAATATGTGGACACCTATAAGTACCTAGGTGTCTGGCTAGACTGTAAACTCTCCTTCCAGACTCATATCAAACATCTCCAATCGAAAATCAAATCAAGAGTCGGCTTTCTATTCCGCAACAAAGCCTCCTTCACTCACGCCGCCAAACTTACCCTAGTAAAACTGACTATCCTACCGATCTCCGACTTCGGCGATGTCATCTACAAAATTGCCTCCAACACTCTACTCAGCAAACTGGATGCAGTTTATCACAGTGCCATCCGTTTTGTCACTAAAGCACCTTATACCACCCACCACTGCGACTTGTATGCTCTAGTCGGCTGGCCCTCGCTACATATTCGTCGCCAGACCCACTGGCTCCAGGTCATCTACAAATCCATGCTAGGTAAAGCTCCGCCTTATCTCAGTTCACTGGTCACGATGGCAACACCCATCCGTAGCACGCGCTCCAGCAGGTGTATCTCACTGATCATCCCTAAAGCCAACACCTCATTTGGCCGCCTTTCGTTCCAGTACTCTGCTGCCTGTGACTGGAACGAATTGCAAAATCCTGAAGTTGGAGACTTTTATCTCCCTCACCAACTTCAAACATGTGCTATCTGAGCAGCTAACCGATCGCTGCAGCTGTACATAGTCTATTGGTAAATAACCCACCCATTTTCACCTACCTCATCCCCACACTGTTTTTATTTATTTACTTTTCTGCTCTTTTGCACACCAGTATCTCTACCTGTACATGACCATCTGATCATTTATCACTCCAGTGCTAATCTGCAAAATTGTAATTATTCGCCTACCTCCTCATGCCTTTTGCACACAATGTATATAGACTCGCCTTTTTTGTACTGTGTTATTGACTTGTTAATTGTTTACTCCATGTGTAACTCTGTGTTGTCTGTTCACACTGCTAAGCTTTATCTTGGCCAGGTCGCAGTTGCAAATGAGAACTTGTTCTCAACTAGCCTACCTGGTTAAATAAAGGTGAAATAAAAAATAAATAAAATGGTATAGAATACAGTATATACATATGAGATGAGTAATGTAGGATATGTAGACATTATTAAAGTTGCGTTATTTAAAGTGACTAGTGATACATTTATTACATCCATTTATTAAATGTATTAAAATGATATTTTTGGCCTTTCTCTGGCATCAGGTGCTGTGTGTGTCCTGGAGGGCAGGTAGTTTGCCCCCGGTGATGCGTTGTGCAGTCATACACATACACAGATTAGCAGATGTTACAGCAGGTGCAGTGAAATGCTTGTGTTTCTAGCTCTTACAGTGCAGTAATACAATATCAATACAATACAATACCAATACTCAGATTATCCAGAAAGTCCAAAACAAGAAAGAAATGCATCCTCTGTACAGTAAACATGTATCTAATACAAATTTGAGGATGTATTTTATGGGAGGGGTCACTGCACTAAAATTGCATTGGCCAATACAATACTGTAATACTGTAATATATGTCATTTACATAGCATTTAAATAAAAATAAATGTAAAAAAACATAGCAGACACTTTTATCCAAAGTAACAACAGTCCACACATCTTGGTATGTGACCCCAGGGGGAATCAAACCCACTCTGGTGTTGCTAGTACTATGCTCTCATGAACTGAGCTATGTTCAGGAAACCTACAATACATACATACAATACTGTAATACAATACACAATTACAGTACAATTGGAAGATGTATGAGTGTGTGTACCACCCTCCTTCAGGGCATGGATAAGGTATGCAATGATTTCAATCCAGACCTACGTCAGGCCAAAAGCTTTTTCCCCAGGTGCATGAACAATGAGGATATTTACTGGGATTTTGATAAGAACCTAACCATTTAACTCTGTTTTGTTTGTAGCTACATCTTGTTTGGCTATCTTTGTGTCAAGTCACTCTGGTTCACACTGACCATGGTGTGTGCAGAAAGTAGGCCATCACTTTTTCCTACTCATCTGTTGATAGCGCCTTCTAAATTTAGGGCATCAATATAGTTGAGAAAAGTAGCAAAACGTTTGTAGTTCTCGATGGCTAACGTAATATCTTTCAGAAACAGTATGGTAGAAAGGACTGTCAACACATACTGAACAGCTCACGTTATAGACAGAAGTGTGCTACATGGCAGACCAATCCAAATCCGTCTCCTGGTATGTCCGGCCCATATATTATCTCAGTCAATCATGGCTAGTGGGAAGGTTCCTCTCTTTTTCCATGGCTAAACCAACTAGGCTCGTAATTTAAAATATTATTCGTATTTTGATAAAAAAATACATGTTTACGTTCAAATGCTGCTCCTGTGCAGAAGTGACGTGCAGCATATACCTACTTTCCTGAAACGAGTCACCTACAGCCAAGCGCTCAAGACAGGCTTGATGCAAACTACTGCATGCTAAACATTATGTTGCTTTAATTTCTTTAATTTGATTACAGGACACCTAAGTTGTAATGATATCGAAACAATACATTTGTTTTATTGCATTAATGACCGTAAAAGATGTCTTAAATGATCATACTTTTGATCGAACATTAATAGAAATTATGGAAATTATATGTTCAGTCAATTTTAATCGGAAGTGCAAGTGTATTGCCTATTGTGAAAACAGTGTAATGTACTGTAATTTAGAGCACTGTAGTATTTTACATTCAGACTAGAACAACAATCCCAACAATCAAACATGAATACACTTGTAGAGATACGTTGCTGCTCGCTTTCCATCTTGCTCTTACTAGCTAAACCTTGGCGTAAACTAAAACCTGCGAGCTCTCTAAATTGAAAACAAAACGTTGTGAATAGATATTTATGGCTGAATATTTACTGCCCTACGGTAAGGGATGCTTGAGTCTCTTTATGAAAGATTAACATAAATGAGGGAAAGCAGTGGGCCTAAGCCCACTTATTGCTTAGCCCAGTAGATATGGACTAAACCAAAATATACTCTCCTGTAAATGTAATAGAACTCACCCCGGGAAGATACGGTTAGTTGAAAATGTACAAATCAATTAAAGTGACCGGGAGATACCAGCAGTTCAATCCGGATAAGAGAAAACAAACGAACTGCGTTTTATCCCCCAGAGAGACCGTCCTGGCTCAGACGTTGCTCAGTTCTTTGAGAAAAGTGTGCACTTCTCCCGGTGTGTTGAAGAGATGGCTTCGGCCTTTGTACTGAACTTTCATCCGCGCAGGGTGGATGAGGTAGCCGGTGATGTTCTTCTCCTTCAGTGCTTTGGCGGCAGGTCTGAACTGCTTGCGGCGTCTGGCGAGATCCGCGCTCATATCTGGGAAAAGGCTGACCCTCTTTCCATCGATGGTGATGTCCCCTTTGGCTCTTGCGAGTTGCAGTATCTTCTCTCTGTCTTGGAAACGGAGGAACCTGATCAGGACGGCTCGTGGGGGCTCATCTGGCCGGGGTTTCGGCGCTGATGTTCTGTGGGCGCGTTCGATTTCCAGTGGTTTGATGAAGTTGATTATGCCTAGGACCTCTGGGATCCATTGAGTGAAGAAACGGACCGGGTCACGGCCCTCGCTGTCCTCATTCAATCCCACCACACGGATATTACTACGTCTACTCTGGATTTCCATCTGATCTACTTTGTTTTTGAGGTAGGCATTGTCCTTTTGCAGTTGTGTCAAGACCTGGTCATGTCTAGCGATAGTATCTTCAACTGTGCTAATGCGCAACTCTGCCTCAGTCGTTCTCAAAAGGAGATCATTCATGGAGGATTTCAGGTCGTCAATGGAGGAATGGAGTTCAGCCGATTTCTTATCGATTTTCAGAGAAAGACCTCTGTTACCATCCTGAATTTCCCGGAGGAGAGTAGCCAGCATGTCGGCAGGCTCGCAAGAGGCTGCTGAGAGCAACAGTCTGGAACTGTCGTCTGAGTTATGAGGGCTAATGCTAATCTTGCTAGCTGTAGCGTTATCGTTATCTTGGGAATCAACAACGTTTTGGTCGTCCTTCTTGCCTCTCGGTCGGAGGTCCATGGCTCTTTGGGAAGGTAAGTACTTGACAATTTATCAGCCGATGTTAGAATATTGTTTCAACGTTGTTATTTAGGTAAAAATAGAATAACTTTGAAGAGCTCGGTTTGTCAACGTCTGCTCAGCTCCGCGACATCCCGTGCTCAGCATTTTACATTCAAAGGGAAATTTTGCTTTTTTATTACTATGTTGAGCAGATTTGATGTTGTGTTTTTTGGTGATGGTATTTCTCATTCAACTTATATTTTGGGTGGTTGTGTGGTGAAAGATGCCTTCAAACTAAATTAATGCACAATAAAATATTTTAATATGAGACTTGCTGCATTACAAATGTTACCAGTTTGGAGTTTTGTACTAAGAGTTTTGAAAATTCACCAAATACTTGTAGAAATAGCAACAAGCGAATAGAAAAAAATCTGTAGCAACAATGATAGTACTGTCATCACAATATACTAATAATGATGATTCACTTGTGTGTGTGTGCATTTATTTTTATTGATTTATTTCACCTTTATTTATCCAGGTAGGCAAGTTGAGAACAAGTTCTCATTTACAATTGCGACCTGGCCAAGATAAAGCAAAGCAGTTCGACACATACAACGACACAGAGTTACACATGGAGCAAAACAAACATACAGTCAATAATACAGTATAAACAAGTCTATATACAATGTGAGCAAATGAGGTGAGATAAGGGAGGTAAAGGCAAAAAAGGCCAATGGTGGCAAAGTAAATACAATATAGCCAGTAAAACACTGGAATGGTAGATTTGCAATGAAAGAATGTGCAAAGTAGAAATAAAAATAATGGGGTGCAAAGGAGCAAAATAAATAAATTAAATACAGTAGGGAAAGAGGTAGTTGTTTGGGCTAAAATATAGGTGGGCTATGTACAGGTGCAGTAATCTGTGAGCTGCTCTGACAGTTGGTGCTTAAAGCTAGTGAGGGAGATAAGTGTTTCCAGTTTCAGTGCTTTTTGTAGTTACGTTCCAGTCATTGGCAGCAGAGAACTGGAAGGAGAGGCTGGCCAAAGAAAGAATTGGTTTTGGGGGTGACTAGAGAGATATACCTGCTGGAGCGTGTGCTAAAGGTGGGAGATGCTATGGTGACCAGCGAGCTGAGATAAGGGGGAACTTTACCTAGCAGGGTCTTGTAGATGACATGGAGCCAGTGGCGTTAGCGAGGCCAGTGAGGGCCAGCGGGGCGCGAGGCGACCGAGCGGAGCCAGCCAACGGGCGTACAGGTCGCAATGGTGGGTAGTATATGGGGCTTTGGTGACAAAACAGATTGTACTGTGATATACTGCATCCAATTTGTTGAGTAGGGTATTGGAGGCTATTTTGTAAATG
>NW_027016242.1:0-10205 GCF_036934945.1 Oncorhynchus masou masou | reverse complement strand
CTGAAGAGACACCCTGGCGGCCCTTGTAGGGAGACTGGCGGCCCCCTGTGGGGAGACTCTGGCGGCCCCCTGTAGGGACACCCTGGCGGCCCCCTGTAGGGACACCCTGGCGGCCCCCTGTAGGGAGACTCTGGCGGCCCTGTGGGGACACTCTGAGGCCCCTGTAGGGACACTCTGACGCCCCCTGTAGGGAGACTCTGGCGGCCCCCTGTAGGGAGACTCTGGCGGCCCCCTGTAGGGAGACTCTGGCGGCCCCTGTAGGGAGCACTCTGGCGGCCCCCTGTAGGGAGACTCTGGCGGCCCCCTGTATGGGGAGACTCTGGCGGCCCCTGTAGGGAGGCCCTGGCGGCCCCCTGTGAGGAGACTCAGCGCGGCCCCCCTGTAGGGAGACTCTGGCGGCCCCCTGTAGGGAGACTCTGGCGGGCCCCTGAACTGCCAGGTGAGTGGGAAGTACTACGTCCACGGTGTGACCAGCTTCCTGTCCACCCAAAGCTGCAACGTCCAGGGAAAGCCCACCGTCTACACCCACGTGTCTGCCTACATCAGCTGAATGGATGGGGTACATACCATAGATATTCACGTTTAAAATATATCACATACAGCGCCTTCGGAAAGAATTCAGACCCCATGACTTTTTCCACACGTTACAGCCTTATTCTAAAATTGATTAAATTAAACAATTTCCTCATCAATCTACAAACAATAACCCATAATGACAAAATGGAAAACAGGTTTTTAGAAATGCGGGCATTTTTATTTTGTAAAAAAAATATATATTAAAAAAATACCTTATTTATATAACTATTCAGACCCATTGCTATGCGACTCAAAATGGAGCTCAGGTGCTTCCTGTTTCCATTGATCATTTTTTAAATTATTTGTTTCTTAATATAACCTTTATTTAACTAAGCAAGTCAGTTAAGAACAAATTCTTATTTACATGATGGCCTACCCCGGCCAAACCTGGATAAGGGCCCAGATTCTCTGGTCTGATGAAACTAAGATTGAACTCTTTGGCCTGAATGCCAAGCGTCACGTCTGGAGGAAACCTGGCACCATCCCTACGGTGAAGCGTGGTGGTGGCAGCACCATGCTGTGGGAATGTTTTTCAGCGACAGGGACTGGGAGACTAGTCAGGATCGAGGGAAAGATGAACGGAGCAAAGTACCGAGAGATCCTTGATGAAAACCTGCTCCAGAGCACTCAGGACCTCAGACTGGGGAAAAGGTTTACCTTCCAACAGGACAACGACCCTAAGCACACAGCCTAGACAACGCAGGAGTGGCTTCGGGACAAGTCTGTGAATGTCCTTGAGTGGCCCAGCCAGAGCCCGGACTTGAACCCAATCGAACATCTCTGGAGAGACCTGAAAAGAAGCTGTGCAGCAACACTCCCCATCCAACCTGACAGAGCTTGAGAAGATCTGCAGAGAGGAATGGGAGAAACTCCCCAAATACAGGTGTGTCGAAGCTTGTAGCGTCATACCCAAGAAGACTCAAGGCTGTAATCGCTGACAAAGGTGCTTCAACAAAGTACTGAGTAAAGGGTCTAAATACTTATATACATTTTATATTTCTATTTGATTAAAAATAAAAATTGCAAAACAAAATATGGTTTAACTTTATCATTATGGGGTATTGTGATGTCATTATGGGGTATTGGGATGTCATTATGGGGTATTGTGATGTCATTATGGGGTATTGGGTGTAGATTCCTGAGGGGAAAAAAACTATTTGATCCATTTGAGAATAAGGCTGTAACAAAACAAAATGTGGAAAAAGTCAAGGGGTCTGAATACTTTCTGAGACACACCGTATATGATATGTACTGTAGATCAGGTAGGAACCATAGCTCCCATGGACACTGTTTTCCTTAGCAGATAAGTGCCAATATTATGTAAATGAGTACTCGTAGAATTCAAAAATATGCAGTACGATTCGTAAGCTTAAAACACAATGCTCAATAAGTCACAATCCACCGACTGGCACTTATAAACTACACTACTGTAGTGCTTTTCCTTCTAGAGATCATGGATTGAGGTTGAGAACCGTCATACACAGCAGGGACTTTGATTTTCAGCTTTCTCATGTTTGTTCCAACACAATAACACAAGACTTGGAAATGTGTGGCAATGAGACAAACGGTGAACAGAGCTGGCCACTGGCCAGGTCACGTGGCCTCAGACTTCAACTTCTCCACTTCTCCATCTGCTAAATGTCTGTATACGGAATGAAACTATACTTCTTCATGAAAACACAAAGTCTGAGAGCAATGATCTATTGAAAACAAATTGTCAACAAGTATATTTTTCCCTACATAGAACATCCCCTTATTTATAATTCCATAACATTACCCATGGGGGTGAAAACATGAAAATGTTTAATAGATAATCTCTTTCATATTGCATACATTTTAAATAACCATGACATAAAAAATAAAAAAATGGTGATGAATTCAGGTGAAGAACAAGTTAAAACACACACAGTGTTGCTAGAGAATAACTCCCCAAATAAAATAATCAGGTATTAGGAAATACACTTTCTTATTTACGTTTGAGCAATACAGTATTTAGACAAAGTCCAATTCAATGTTTGCAGACGTGCTCGATTTCACGCCAGAGACATGGCTGTACGTCACAGTCTCTCTCATATCTCGGGTTTCAACATTCCACCATTTGTTGGTCCATGTATAACATCCATGGACGAACAGTTGATCTCTAATAAACTACAAATGGTATAAAGGTAAATAAAGTAAGTCACATACTTGTAGAATGAAGTAACGGAATATAATAAAAACCCAGCTACGTAACAATGTGCATTCTAGCACACCACTTAGAATGCATGGCCAAACACATTGCTTCACTCGAAGTTATATGTTAATAAATTACTTTGGATTTTGGAACTGCGTCCCAGGTATTCAATGAGGCCAAAGACATCAAATCAAATCGATTTATAAAGCCCTTCTTACATCAGCTGATATCTCAAAGTGCTGTACAGAAACCCAGCCTTAAAAATCCCAAACAGCAAGCAATGCAGGTGTAGAAGCACGATGATGACTGAAACAACAGACACCATGATATCTGAACCCCTTCATCATTACTGAAACAACAGACACCATGATATCTGAACTCCCTCATCGTTACTGAAACAACAGACACTATGATATCTGAACCCCTTCATCGTTACTGGATCTTAGAAGTGTCTGTCTGTTGCGCACTTGTAGCACAACCTCAGCTCATGTATCAACACCGTGCTAATCTTCACCGGTAAACCGCAAAGCCAATGCGCTCTCTAATGCAGTAGACACGTAAACACCAAGTGCACAGACGAGAACGACAGATCTGTTTCTTGACAGACCAGCTGTGTTGTTAATTGGCAAAAAGGCCCACTCGCTAAAAAAAAAAACACGCCATTTCATCCTTGTAGAAACTATCAGTCGACTAAAACTGGATCATTTTAGTGTAGTTTTAGTCATAGTTTAACCAATGCATTTTCCACTAAATAACTAATTTTTAGTCTTCTCCCTAACTTTGATCGTGTGCATATTCAGCCGTGTGCATATTCAGTCCAACTGGGTTTACTAGTATAGTGTGTTTACCCCCCTATAACGTAGCTGGCAAATCGCTATTGTGGATGGTTGGAAACAGGTTAACCAATTAACAGCTGTGGTTTTCTACCCATCATAACCGCCAGAGGGGGTTGAATAACAGTGACTCGATTGAAAAAGGGGGAGAATCAGAGCTTTCCAAAGAAGACAGAAGTATTGCTGTGTTCCTGGTGTTCACTAAATAGCAGTAGTATTTCCAATCGGAAAAAAGTAACTGCGACTTTTATTTGCGTACCGTGAGAGCGGCAACACTAATGAATATCAGCGCAAATGGCAACGTATAGCTTCGGATGTGATCAAAGTAAAAAATATCCAATATGAACATGATTGTTTCTTAACAGAATAGAGGTTAGTTACAATTTAGAAGTTCTCTGAGCATCAGTTCAAAAAAGAGACGATTGAAGCGACCACCTGGGAGCTGTGTGTGTTGGAAAGACTGGTTGGGCTATAAACTCAAGTAGCCCGGGCGCATGACAGATGTTATCAGCCAATAAGAGAATTTAATTAAATATTCTGCAAAGGTATGCATGCTTCTTATTGGACAAAACAGACTAAAAGGGGCGTCACGTCAAGTTACATTTTCATCAACTCAAACGAAGAAAAACATTTGTCATAGTTATATTTTCGAGGGCACCTCGTCTCGTTATAGGTATAGTTTTAGTCAGGAAAAATAGAATGTCGACAAATTTTTCGTCATAGAACACTGAACGTCCCACTCATGATGTTGAACTTCTCCAACACTCACTCACAGGTCTCCTCCTGTACATGTCTAGCTAGCCATGTCTAGCCTCACTCACAGGTCTCCTCCTGTACATGTCCAGCCTCACTCACAGGTCTCCTCCTGTACATGTCCAGCCTCACTCACAGGTCTCCTCCTGTACATGTCCAGCCTCACTCACAGGTCTCCTCCTGTACATGTCCAGCCTCACTCACAGGTCTCCTCCTGTACATACATGTCTAGCCTCACTCACAGGTCTCCTCCTGTACATACATGTCTAGCCTCACTCACAGGTCTCCTCCTGTACATGTCCAGCCTCACTCACAGGTCTCCTCCTGTACATACATGTCTAGCCTCACTCACAGGTCTCCTCCTGTACATGTCCAGCCTCACTCACAGGTCTCCTCCTGTACATGTCCAGCCTCACTCACAGGTCTCCTCCTGTACATGTCCAGCCTCACTCACAGGTCTCCTCCTGTACATACATGTCCAGCCTCACTCACAAGTCTCCTCCTGTACATGTCCAGGCTCACTCTCAGGTGTCCTCCTGTATATAAGTCCAACCTAGGAGAGGAGTAAATATTGCATACAAGATAGGGAGTCTGTCCCAAAGATCTCTCCTTCTTCCCAAAGCGTGCATTTCACAGATTTGAAGAACAATGACTGGTATAAGAAATAAGGTGGAAACACCCACTGGCCCACGCCTCCACCAATCCAATGCTTTTAGATTTGTGGGAAGTAGTGAACGAGTGTACACTTCAGGAGAAAGTATATATTATTGGGACGCACCCAGGGACGTCAGAGAGACAAGTCCTGGTGGAAGGAGTAACACGACACTCTTAGGGGAAAAAAAGGTTCCAAAATTGTTCTTTTGGTTCCAAGTAGAACCCTTGTGGGGGCCATGTAGAACACTCGGTGGAAAGGGTTCTACATGGAACCCCAAAAGAGTTCTACCTGGAACCAAAAAGGGTTCTTCAAAGGGTTCTCCAATAGGGACATCCGAAGAACCCTTTTAGGTTCTAGATACCTTTTTCTAAGCGTGTAGAGGGTTGCGTCCCTAATGGCATCCCTATTCCTTATACACACTACTAACCAAAACGAATGCACTAAAGGCCTATATAAAATAGAGTGCCACTTCGGACACTACCATTTGCAACTGAAAACTAAAATGAGTGTTTGTTATTGGATTTGAAGTCCCTCCATGTTTCAGTACGTTTTCTTCCGTTTGGGGCCTAATGATTTATCAAGTAGGAGTGCTGATCTAGGATCAGATCCTCAATGTCTATAATTATCTGTTTCATTACGCCAAAATTGATGGTAGATCAGCACTCCTAATGGTAGAGCCTGATCCCAACGGCCCCCCTGATCACACCATGCCTTCTACAGTCTCTAGTTTGGGGGGGATGGGGATGATATCAGCCACTGGTAGTCTGTCCTGTTCCTGGCAAGCCACCTGGTACTCCTGTAAGACCTTCACCACGGCACCGTGGCCAAACTGCAGGGCATCGTCCAGGGGAATGCTGCTCCACCTGGAGGGAGGTGGTAAAGATGAGTCAGAACAATGTCAGATGTTCCTCCACGCACTAACCTTCTGAGTAAAGATAACAGCCACAGAGGACAGAATGAGATGGAGAAATAAGGCATGAGGCTGGAGATATACAGTGAGTCTAGATAGCACAGCAGCTAAGGGGTGTTGTTACTGTAGGTTGGAGGCTAAGTCAACAGAGACTGATATAGGTGGATGAATGAATGGAGGGGTGGAATGAATAGAGGGGTGGATGAATGAACAGAGGAGTGGATGAATGAACAGAGGGGTGGATGAATGAACAGAGGAGTGGATGAATGAACAGAGGGGTGGATGAATGAACAGAGGAGTGGATGAATGAACAGAGGAGTGGATGAATGAACAGAGGGGTGGATGAATGAACAGAGGAGTGGATGAATGAACAGAGGAGTGGATGAATGAACAGAGGGGTGGATGAATGAACAGAGGAGTGGATGAATGAACAGAGGAGTGGATGAATGAACAGAGGGGTGGATGAATGAACAGAGGGGTGGATGAATGAACAGAGGAGTGGATGAATGAACAGAGGGGTGGATGAATGAACAGAGGAGTGGATGAATGAACAGAGGGGTGGAGGAATGAACAGAGGGGTGGATGAATGAACAGAGGAGTGGATGAATGAACGGAGGGTTGGATGAATGAACAGAGGAGTGGATGAATGAACAGAGGGGTGGAGGAATGAACAGAGGAGTGGATGAATGAACAGAGGGGTGGATGAATGAACAGAGGAGTGGATGAATGAACAGAGGAGTGGATGAATGAACAGAGGGGTGGATGAATGAACAGAGGAGTGGATGAATGAACAGAGGGGTGGATGAATGAACAGAGGAGTGGATGAATGAACGGAGGGTTGGATGAATGAACAGAGGAGTGGATGAATGAACAGAGGGGTGGATGAATGAACAGAGGGGTGGATGAATGAACAGAGGGTGGATGAATGAACAGAGGAGTGGATGAATGAACAGAGGAGTGGATGAATGAACAGAGGGGTGGATGAATGAACAGAGGAGTGGATGAATGAACAGAGGAGTGGATGAATGAACAGAGGAGTGGATGAATGAACAGAGGGGTGGAGGAATGAACAGAGGGGTGGAGGAATGAATGCTACAGTACCTATCTTTCACAAAGGGGTTCACTTTGCAGGTGTCTGTTAGGAACCGTACCACTTCTACATGACCTGAGGACAAAAAACTACGTATCTTAGGGATAACACACACGCAATGCCTTATGATACACTTCTAGTGCATTATAACACTTGCTAGAAGCTGACATAACAACTAGGTAGCTGTAACATCACTATGATGCATTATAAGACATAACACCAACTAGGAGCCACCAATGGATTGTAGCTCACCCTCTGCTGCAGCCACGTGTAGAGCTGTCCGAGAGTCGTAGTCTTTCAGCTCCATGTCCATCGAGGACAGAGCAAACCTGAGAGGACAGGATAGGAGACGAGTGATATTCTACATAACATTCCTCATTTCCAAGAGGTTTACTGTGAAGGACTACTCGCGAGGAGAGAGTGCCATCTACAGCAGGTGACGAGTAGTAAAACGAACAATACAATTACTTTGCATTCATTTAATAACCAGGTTGGTTTCTACATATAGCCTCCTAGATGATGGTTATTTTACCTTCTGAGGGCTGACACATCTCCACTGTAGGCCGCAAACATCAAGTTCACCACAGACTTGTTCTACAGATATAGCAGAGATAAATACAACTTAGACTGGATGGGACACTGGCACACAGCTACATAACCATTCATAGGACACAGATACATAACCATTCATAGGACACAGCTACATAACCATGCATAGGACACAGCTACATGACCATTCATAGGACACAGATACATAACCATTCATAGGACACAGCTACATAACCATTCATAGGACACAGCTACATAACCATTCATAGGACACAGCTACATAACCATTCATAGGACACAGCTACATAACCATTCATAGGACACAGCTACATAACCATTCATAGGACACAGCTACATAACCATTCATAGGACACAGCTGCATAACCATTCATAGGACACAGCTACATAACCATGCATAGGACACAGCTACATGACCATTCATAGGACACAGCTACATGACCATTCATAGGACACAGCTACATGACCATTCATAGTACACAGCTACATAACCATTCATAGGACACAGCTACATACCCATTCATAGTACACAGAAAGATAACATCATAACAAAGGACACATCATAACAAAAGCAAACTTAAACCTCACTTTATGTTTCAGCAAATATGATAAATTGTTGTTATGTTTACCTTACAACTCCCTTAAGTCACAAAATCCCTTACCCTATCATCCCCGTCCTGCCTTCGAGGGTCCTGCTTCTTGACAAAGTGTCTCAGGTTGTCATAGTTATGGAAGTTAAACGAAGACACCAGCTCCTGAAAACCAAAGCATGTCAAAAAGACAGTTCAGTCTCCGGTACAACATCGAGAGGCATTGTGTATGTGGTAACACTATTGAAGGGTAACTACATACAGACTTTATAACACATTCATAACCTGTACATGGGGATATGTTATTTATAACACCTGGAAATAAAGCTATTAACGTTACCTGGCAGAAGTGTATTCCTCGGACACTGTTTCCAACCTTGTCTAAAGGAGGTGACCAACACATCACTCCCATGACGTTAGGGACAACCAACAGAACCGCTCCAGACACCCCAGACTTAGCAGGCAAGCCCACCTGAGAAAGAACCATGACAGGGACCATACGGAGTTATGATAAAACATGTCAGTTTAAAGTGGCCTTAATTTGACCTATACATGTTTAAAAGGTTTACGTTACAACAAGACTATATGTTACCAAAACCATACGCTACCAAGACTATACGCTACCAAGACTATATGTTACCAACACTATACGTTACCAAGACTATACGTTACCAAGACTATATGTTACCAAAACTATACGTTACCAAGACTATACGTTACCAAAACTATACGTTACCAAAACTATACGTTACCAAAACTATACGTTACCAAGACTATACGTTACCAAGACTATATGTTAACAAAACTATACGTTACCAAACCTATACGTTACCAAGTCTATACGTTACCAAGACTATACGTTAACAAAACTATACTGTTACCAAGACTATACGTTATCAAGACTATACCGTTACCAAAACTATACGTTACCAAGACTATACGTTACCAAGACTAGTACAAGTTACCAAGACTATACGTTACCAAGACTATACGTTACCAAAACTATACGCTACCAAAACTATACGTTACCAAGACTATACGTTACCAAAACTATACGTTACCAAGACTATACGTTACCAAGACTATACGTTACCAAACTATACGTTACCAAGACTATACGTTACCAAGACTATACGCTACCAAGACTATACGTTACCAAGACTATACGTTACCAAAGCTATACGCTACCAAGACTAGTACTGCTACCAAGACTATACATCTACCAAGACTATACGTTACCAAAACTATAATGCGTTACCAAGACTATACGATACGCTGTCTTCAAAACTATACGCTACCAAGACTATACATTAACAAAACTATACGTTACCAAAACTATACGTTATCAAGACTATACGTTACCAAGAATATACGTTACCAAGAATATACGTTACCAAGAATATACGTTACCAAAACTATAATGCTACCAAGAAGACTATACGTTACCAAGACTATACGCTACCAAGACTATACTACCAAACATATGGATTACACAAGACTATACGTTACCAAGAATATGCTACCAAAACTGCGTTACCAAAACCATATCGCTACCAAAACTGTACTACCAAGAATGTTACCGAACTATAATGCTACCAAAACTATACGTTACCAAGAATGTTACCAAAACTATACATTACCAAAACTATAATGCTACCAAGACTATACGTTACCAAGACTATAATGCTACCAAAACTATACGTTACCAAGACTATACGCACAAAACTATACGCCACCAAGACTCATACGTTACCAAGACTATAATGCTACCAAGAATATACATTGCCAAAACTTTACGTTACCAAAACCATAATGCTACCGAAACCATACTTTACCAAGACCATACGTTACCAAGACTATACGTCACCAAGACTATACGTTACCAAACCATAATGCCATCAAAGCTATACGCTGCCAAAAACTATACGACATACCAAAGTTACACGCTACCAAGACTATACGCTACCAAGACAATACGTTACCAAGACTATACGTTACCAAGACTATACGCTACCAAAACTATACGCTTACCAAGACTATACGCTACCAAGACTATAC
>NW_027016241.1:0-10207 GCF_036934945.1 Oncorhynchus masou masou | reverse complement strand
ACACCATTTGCCTCATGCAGCACAACACATCTCCTTCACATAGTGTATCAGGCTGTTGATTGTGGCCTGTGGAATGTTGTTGCACTCCTCTTCAATGGCTGTGCAAAGTTGCTGGATATTGGTGGGAACTGGAACATGCTGTCGTACACATCGATACAGAGCATCCCAAACATGCTCAATGGGTGACATGTCTGGTGAGTATATAGAACATGAAAAAAATGGAACATTTTCAGCCTCCAGGAATGGTGTACAGATCCTTGCGACATGGGGCCGTGCGTTATCATGCTGAAACATGGCACGACAATGGGCCTCATGATCTCGTCACGGTATCTCTGCATAAAATGCAATTTTGTTTGTTGTCCACAGCTTATGCCTGCTCGTACTATAACCCCACCGCCACCATGGGGCACTCTGTTCACAACAGCAAACCGCTCGCCTACACAATGCATGGACATGTAGTCTGCGGTTGTTCTCTTAAACCACGTTGGAGGCAGTTTATGGTAGCGAAATTAACATTCTATTCTCTGGCAACAGCTCTGGTGGACATTCCTGCAGTCAGTGTGCCAATTGCACGCTCTTTCAAAACTTGAGACAACTGTGACATTGTGATGTGTGACAAAACAGAACATTTTAGAGTGGCCTTTTATTGTCCCCAGCACAAGGTGCACCTGTGTAATGACCTTGATATTCCACACTTGTCAGGTGGATGGATTATCTTGGCAAAAAGGAAGTGCTTACTATCAGGGATGTAAACAAATTTGTGCAAAAACATTTAGAGAAATTAGCTTTTTGTGCGTATGGAACATTTCTGGCAGAGAGCCTCTGACTTGCATCCCAAATGGCACCCTAAATTTCAAATGGGACCCATAGGGATCTGGACAAAAGAAGTGCACTATATAGGGAACAGACCCCTATGGTCCTGGCTTAAAGAAGTGCACTATATAGGGTATCGGGTCCCCCCCCCCCTCCATCCCACTCTGAGTTAATGTGCATTCCGCAGCCCCATGCCTGTGTGCTCCAGGCCGCAGTTAAGCTGGAGTGTCTGGTGTCCATGACGACATAGAACGCTGCCTGCCCCAGGCCCTGCTAGAGAGAGACGCAGGCCTGCTCCCACTTAGAGCACAGAGTAAAGACAGAGAGAGAAATCATGGAACGCTGCCTGCCCCGGGCCCTGCTGGAGAGACGCAGGCCTGCTCCCACTTAGGGCACAGAGTAAAGGCAGAGAGAGAAATCATGAACAGATTTCAGCTGAGGACAGAGTGAGTAGAAGTCGTGGAGGAGGGGGTTGGGATGGAGGGGAGGGAGGGAGCAGGAATCTCAAGGAAAGGGAAAGCATATCTTAAAAAACAGGTTGGGTGAAGACTTATGTAATACTGTCTCTGTCCCGACCCCTTTAAATACCCTCCTAATAATGTCTCTGCCCCAAACCCTTTAAATATTCTCCTAATACTGTCTCTGTCCCAAACCCTTTAAATACCCTCCTAATACTGTCTCTGTCACAACCCCTTTAAATACCCTCCTAATACTGTCTCTGCCCCAAACCCTTTAAATACCCTCCTAATACTGTTTCTGCCCCAAACCCTTTAAATACCCTCCTAATACTGTCTCTGCCCCAAACCCTTTAATTACCCTCCTAATACTGTCTCTGCCCCAAACCCTTTAAATACCCCCCTAAATACAAACCTCTTAACTGTGTGACCCGTCAAGTGGTTTAATTGAGGAATATTTAATAAAACTGTCATAGAGTTGTATTATGATTCAAGACCAACATGTAATAACTGTAAATTATTATGACATCTCCATATGTGCCCTCTGATCATTCTGTGGAAAAACAAATTCACTTATTCCTAGTATAGAATTATATTCCTCAGATTCAGTACTAATGGGGAGAGTTAAATGGAAGTCTCCTCAGATTCAGTACTAATGGGGAGAGTTAAATGGAAGTCTCCTCAGATTCAGTACTAATGAGGAGAGTTAAATGGAAGTCTCCTCAGATTCAGTACTAATGGGGAGAGTTAAATGGAAGTCTCCTCAGATTCAGTACTAATGGTGAGAGTTAAATGGAAGTCTCCTCAGATTCAGTACTAATGGCGAGAGTTAAATGGAAGTCTCCTCAGATTCAGTACTAATGGGGAGAGTTAAATGGAAGTCTCCTCAGATTCAGTACTAATGGGGAGAGTTAAATGGAAGTCTCCTCAGATTCAGTACTAATGGGGAGAGTTAAATGGAAGTCTCCTCGGATTCAATACTAATGGGGAGAGTTAAATGGAAGTCTCCTCAGATTCAGTACTAATGGGGAGAGTTAAATGGAAGTCTCCTCAGATTCAGTACTAATGGGGAGAGTTAAATGGAAGTCTCCTCAGATTCAATACTAATGGGGAGAGTTAAATGGAAGTCTCCTCAGATTCAGTACTAATGGGGGAGTTAAATGGAAGTCTCCTCAGATTCAGCACTAATGGGGAGAGTTAAATGGAAGTCTCCTCAGATTCAGTACTAATGAGGAGAGTTAAATGGAAGTCTCCTCAGATTCAGTACTAATGGGGAGAGTTAAATGGAAGTCTCCTCAGATTCAGTACTAATGGGGAGAGTTAAATGGAAGTCTCCTCAGATTCAGCACTAATGAGGAGAGTTAAATGGAAGTCTCCTCAGATTCAGTACTAATGGGGAGAGTTAAATGGAAGTCTCCTCAGATTCAGCACTAATGGGGAGAGTTAAATGGAAGTCTCCTCAGATTCAGTACTAATGAGGAGAGTTAAATGGAAGTCTCCTCAGATTCAGTACTAATGAGGAGAGTTAAATGGAAGTCTCCTCAGATTCAGAACTAATGGGGAGAGTTAAATGGAAGTCTCCTCAGATTCAATACTAATGGGGAGAGTTAAATGGAAGTCTCCTCAGATTCAGCACTAATGGGGAGAGTTAAATGGAAGTCTCCTCAGATTCAGTACTAATGGCGAGAGTTACAGTTGAAGTTGGAAGTTTAAACTCAGTTTTTCACAATTCTTGACATTTAATCAGAGTAAAAATTCCTGTCTTATGTCAGTTAGGATCACCACTTTATTTTAAGAATGTGAAATGTCAAAAGTAGTGAGATTTATTTCAGCTTTTATTTATTTCATCACATTGCCAGTGGGTCAGAAGTTTACATACACTCAATTAGAATTTGGTAGCATTGCCTTTAAATTGTTTAACTTGGTTCAAACGTTTTTGGTAGCCTTTCACATGCGTCCCACAATAAGTTGGGTGAATTTTGGCCCATTCCTCCTGACAGAGCTGGTGCAACTGAGTCAGGTTTGTAGGCCTCCTTGCTCGCACACGCTTTTTCAGTTCTGCCCACAAAGTTTCTATGGAATTGAGGTCAGGGCTTTGTATTGGCCACTCCAAGACCTTGACTTTGCTGTCCTTAAGCCATTTTGCCACCACTTTGGATGTATGCTTGGAGTCATTGTCCAGTTGGAAGACCCATTTGCGTCCAAGCTTGAACTTCCTGACTGATGTCTCGAGATGTTGCTTCAATATATCCACATCATTTTCCTGCCTCATGAAGCCATCTATTTTTTGAAGTGCACCAGTCCCTCCTGCAGCAAAGCACCCCCACAACATGATGCTGCCACCCCCGTGCTTCACGGTTGGGATGGTGTTCTCCGGCTTGCAAGCCTCCCCATTTGTCCTCCAAACATAACGATGGTCAATATGGCCAACCACACTCTTTCTGTTTCATCAGACCAGAGGACATTTCTCCAAAAAGTACGATCTTTGTCCCCATGTGCAGTTGCAAACCGTAGTCTCTTTTTTTATTGCGGTTTTGGAGCAGTGGCTTCTTCCTTGCTGAGTGGCCTTTCAGGTTATGTCGATATAGGACTTGTTTTACTGTGGATATAGATACTTTTGTACCTGTTTCCTCCAGCATCTTCACAAGTACCTGTTGTTCTGGGATTGATTTGCACTTTCGCACCAAAGTACGTTCAGCTCTAGGAGACAGAACGCGTCTCCTTCCTGAGCGGAATGACGGCTGCGTGGTCCGTAGTGTTTATACTTGCGTACTATTGTTTGTACAGATGAACGGGGTACCTTCAGGCGTTTGGAAATTGCTCTCAAGGAAGAACCAGACTTGTGGAGGTCTAAAAACATTTGGCTGATTTCTTTAATGTTTCCATGATGTCAAGCAAAGAGGCACTGAATTTGAAGGTAGGCCTTGAAATACATCCACAGGTACTCCTCAATTGACTCAAATGATGTCAGTTTGCCTATCAGAAGCTTCTAAAGCCATGACATCATTTTCTGGAATTTTCAAGCTGTGTAAAGGCACAGTCAACTTAGTGTATGTAAACTTCTGACCCACTTGAATTGTGATACAGTGAATTATAAGTGAAATAATCTGTCTGTTAACAATTGTTGTAAAAATTACTTGTGTCATGCACAAAGTAGATGTCCTAACCAACTTGCCAAAACTATAGTTTGTTAACAAGAAAGTTGTGGAGTGGTTGAAAAATGAGTTTTAATGACCCCAACCTAAGTGTATGTAAACTTCCGACTTCAACTGTAAATGGAAGTCTTCCATACTTTCCTCTGACATGACCACATACTTGTTTAATTTGTTACAAGTCACACCCTGTTCAGTTAGGTGACTGAGACAAACAAAGACGGCCATTGATTATCTCCAGAATAAACTACCACAGAGCAGGTAGCTGCTTGCTTTTCCGTTCGGGTAGGACAGAAACCACTGTTCTTGTCAGAGCATGTAACACAACAAGCTCAGAGAGCACCGTTTGACTCTCACTCACACCTTCAAAAGCAATTTATTATATGAAACGACGTCTTAGAAAAACACACACCATGACATTGGAATATAGACAAGAATAAGTGATTGATTGTTCCATAACGATAATGTTCTGGATAGCCAGCCACACCAGAAACCATGATAGGAGAAAGGCAGTGACGAGCAACGCTGATAGTACTTCACTGATTTGAGGCCTCTCAATGTCTTTAAGATGGAGAAGCTGAGAGAGAGAGAGAGACATGCATCCTCAGTCAAAGATGTTTGCGATTGCCCCTTCACGCTTGAAAACCTTGCTAACACTATATTACAATGAATCTATGATCAAATATTTACAAAGGTCTTAAAATTCACAACTGATTGTTAATATGAACAGAATGCCTTTATTTCATAGTTGTAAAGAATATTCTACAGAGTATTTCATTCCCATGCCTGTTCAGTTAGTTACGGTCAGCTGTTGTGCATCCTCCTCACATTGCTGCAAAACAAATCAGGGAAGAGAGTGGATCCTTCTGACATTGCTGCAAATAAATACCCATTCCTAGAACGCTTGGGCAGATTATACACAAGTATGGTAAAATATATATATATACTGGAAGAATGGGGGATATACTGTACATTTCCAATAGAGGATGAACCAGCTCAACGAGCCAGCAACAACACTTCCACTATCCTCTTCAGTTCAAAGGTCTGAGGCATTATGTGGCAGGCAAGAGTACCTCCTGGCATGCCATGCCATCCCACTGGGCGAGAAGGGAGGGCTGTTTGCCCCATCCATCCTCTCCTATGTCCACAGGGTCATATTCATTAGTACACACCGCAGCAGTATGTTTCGCAACGGAAAACAAACATTTCTTATTGGTTCAAGTTCAGGTCGTCACTCCCTGATTCAGTCCGTTTTCTTGCGTTTGGTTCCTAATGAATGCCACCCAGTCTTATCAGGCTCATGAGGAAGGCTCTGTGGCACCCTACATAGTGCACTACTTTTGACCTTTAGCTTACCAGTAGTGCACTATATAGGGAATAAGGGTGCCATTTGGGACCAACCATGGCTCCTTCCTCAGACCACAGACACCCCCTGGGCAGGGCAGGTGAGGCGGCGGCTACGTCGGGCCCTCTCGATGCGGGCCAGCGCCGAGCACAGAAGCCCCAGAGTGGAGCCCTCCTGCTGAGCCCAGTTGGAAGGAGGGTGTGTACAGGGGCCTCGCCGTGCCCAAACAGGTCCATCTGCTCGGGCTCGTGGCCCAGCGCGGCCCCCAGGGTCCTCCAGGAGCCTCTGCGGCCCCCGCTCCCCTCCTGGAGCAGACGCTCCACCTCCCTCCTGTCTGTGGGGGGGGCAGGTTGATGTACAGACCCCGGCCGTCCTGCTTACTGTCCCTCTTACTACTGGGGTAGAATACACAACAGACACAGATCGTCACAAGTCCATTCAACAGTTGTAATAGATGAGAAAAGCCAATAAGAAAAAAGACGTCTAAGTTGTTCTGGATAAGAGTGTCTGATAAATGCTAAATGTGCTCTACATTGAGAGAGATTAGAACATGTATTTATTTAGGGCTTCTGTTCTCACTCAGGTAACAGTGTAGTGCAGTGAGGTTAATTGTGGTGTAGTCGTGGCTGTTTGTTTGTTACCTTTACTTGGTTGGCCCTCCTGCAGGCTGTGTGAGTCCAGGAACACGCCGCTGTCACTGTGGAGTTTTTCTCCTTCAGGACACGTCCCCAGCTCTGCAGCGCGTGCTTTACTCAACGCCTGCTTCTGCTTATACGACGTCCAGCTGACGAGACATGGCAGGAAACACTTTTACACTGTTTACTACACATAACAACAGGATCACTTTATCACAACCTACAACGGAAATACATGACGCCAATCCAAAGGTTTGCAAACAATTCTCCACCCCCGTCATGCATTGAACAACTCTCTCCAGCCAATGCTCACACCAATGCAGTGCTTCAAGATGCAGCCAATGAGACGGCAGCGTGTCTCCTGTCAACTCACCACTTGTAGGCCACGTAGAGCAGCAGGCCCAGCACCACAGCAGCCAGAACAGATACGTAGACCAGGATGTGGTTGCTGCTCCCATCATCCTGAGGGGTGAACCCGGGGGCCCTGGGGCTGCTCCTCCTCCAGGGGCAGGGCTGGCCTCCTCTCCATCCTTCACCAACCCAGGCAGGCGAGGAGCGGCCAGAGGGCCGTCAGACTCAGGGGGACGAGACAGGATGTGGAGCTTCTTATCTGTTGGTTGGAGAGAGATGGGAGACTGTTGATTAGAGAACCACTGAACCATGGAGGAAACACTAAGGATAGAAGGGGGCCACTTGACATATCTGCCCTGTCCTTATCCCCGTCTCTGCATGTCTGCCCTGTCCCTATCCCCGTCTCTGCATGTCTGCCCTGTCCCTATCCCCGTCTCTGCATGTCTGCCCTGTCCCTATCCCCGTCTCTGCATGTCTGCCCTGTCCTTATCCCCGTCTCAGCATGTCTGCCCTGTCCCTATCCCCGTCTCAGCATGTCTGCCCTGTCCCTATCCCCGTCTCAACATGTCTGCCCTGTCCCTATCCCCCCGTCTCTGCATGTCTGCCCTGTCCCTATCCCCCGTCTCAGCATGTCTGCCCTGTCCCTATCCCCCGCTCTGCATGTCTGCCCTGTCCCTATCCTTCGTCTCTGCATGTCTGCCCTGTCCCTATCCCCGTCTCAACATGTCTGCCCTGTCCCTATCCCCCGTCTCAGCATGTCTGCCCTGTCCCTATCCCCGTCTCAGCATGTCTGCCCTGTCCTTATCCCCCGTCTCAACATGTCTGCCCTGTCCCTATCCCGTCTCAACTTGTCTGCCCTGTCCCTATCCCGTCTCAACATGTCTGCCCTGTCCCTATCCCCGCCTCAACATGTCTGCCCTGTCCCTATCCCCGTCTCAACATGTCTGCCCTGTCCCTATCCCCGTCTCAGCATGTCTGCCCTGTCCCTATCCCCGTCTCAGCATGTCTGCCCTGTCCTTATCCCCGTCTCAACATGTCTGCCCTGTCCCTATCCCCGTCTCTGCATGTCTGCCCTGTCCCTATCCCTGTCTCAGCATGTCTGCCCTGTCCCTATCCCTGTCTCAACATGTCTGCCCTGTCCCTATCCCCGTCTCAACATGTCTGCCCTGTCCCTATCCCCGTCTCAACATGTCTGCCCTGTCCCTATCCCCGTCTCTGCATGTCTGCCCTGTCCCTATCCCCGTCTCTGCATGTCTGCCCTGTCCCTATCCCCGTCTCAGCATGTCTGCCCTGTCCTTATCCCCGTCTCAACATGTCTGCCCTGTCCCTATCCCCGTCTTCTGCATGTCTGCCCTGTCCCTATCCCCGTCTCTGCATGTCTGCCCTGTCCCTATCCCCGTCTCTGCATGTCTGCCCTGTCCCTATCCCCGTCTCTGCATGTCTGCCCTGTCCTTATCCCCGTCTCAGCATGTCTGCCCTGTCCCTATCCCCGTCTCTGCATGTCTGCCCTGTCCTTATCCCCGTCTCAACATGTCTGCCCTGTCCCTATCCCCGTCTCTGCATGTCTGCCCTGTCCTTATCCCCGTCTCAACATGTCTGCCCTGTCCCTATCCCCGTCTCAGCATGTCTGCCCTGTCCCTATCCCCGTCTCTGCATGTCTGCCCTGTCCCTATCCCTGTCTCAACATGTCTGCCCTGTCCCTATCCCTGTCTCAACATGTCTGCCCTGTCCCTATCCCCGTCTCAGCATGTCTGCCCTGTCCCTATCCCCGTCTCTGCATGTCTGCCCTATCCCCGTCTCTGCATGTCTGCCCTGTCCCTATCCCCGTCTCTGCATGTCTGCCCTGTCCCTATCCCCGTCTCAACATGTCTGCCCTGTCCCTATCCCCGTCTCTGCATGTCTGTCCTGTCCTTATCCCCGTCTCAACATCAAATCAAGGGCCTTGACACATCTACCATTGGCACAATGTTTTTTTGTAATAAGTCAATGACTGTGTATAGAATGTGAGGGCTTTCATACCTACAGTTGATGCAGTCACACAGTCACACAGTCACAAACAGTGAACATATTTGATAACACTACCAGCTATCTGAATTATGATCTTGTTGCCAAATGTAATCCAGCCTGTGAGGGCCTGCCAGCTCCCAGCCCCCCTCTGACCCATTCAGCTCCCACTACCAGCTATCTGAATTATGATCTTGTTGCCAAATGTAATCCAGCCCCCTCTGACCCAGTCAGCTCCCAGCCCCCTCTGACCCAGTCAGCTACCACCCCCCCCCCCACCTCTAACCCAGTCAGCTCCCAGCCCCCTCTGACCCAGTCAGCTACCCCCCCCACTGACCCAGTTAATATCAGCCCCTCTGACCCAGTCAGCTAGCCCCCTCTGACCCAGTTAAATATCAGCCCCCCACCCAGTCAGCTACCAGCCCCTCTCTGCCCAGTTAAATATCGGCCCCCCCACCCAGTCAGCTACCAGCCCCCCTCTCTGAGCTACCAGCCTCTGACCCAGTTAAATATCAGCCCCTCACCCAGTCAGCCCCGACCCAGTCCCCGACCCAGTCAGCTACCAGCCCCCGACCCAGTCAGCTCCAGCCCCCCGACCCAGTCAGCTACCAGCCCCCCTCCTCTCACCCCTTTCTGCCCAAGCTGTCAGTCCCCGCAAACCCCTCCTTACTCCAGTCATGTTATTATTCAGCCTCTTTTATTACTCCTTCTGACTGACTCCAGTCCCTAAACCCCTCCTCCTCCTATACCCCCCTACAGTCCCCCCACAGCCCTGACTCTTCAGCCTGACTCAGTCACTTATCTTACTCTGCAGCCCCTGACAGTCCCCCCTGAACCCCTCTTACTCCTTCTACAGCCCCTGACTCAGTCCCCCCCAAACCCCAAACCCCTCTTACTCCTTCAGCCCTGACTCAGTCACCCCCCCCAAACCCTCCTTACTCCTTCTACAGCCCCTGACTCAGTCACCCCCCAAACCCCTCCTTACTCCTTCTACAGCCCCTGACTCAGTCCCCCCCCAAACCCCTCCTTACTCCTTCTACAGCCCCTGACTCAGTCCCCCCCCAAACCCCTCCTTACTCCTTCTACAGCCACTGACTCAGTCCCCCAAACCCCAAACCCCTCCCTTACTCCTTCTACAGCCCCTGACTCAGTCACCCCCCCAAACCCCTCCTTACTCCTTTCTACAGCCCCTGACTCAGTCACCACCCCCCAAACCCCTCCTTACTCCTTCTACACAGCCCCTGACTCAGTCCCCCCAAACCCCTCCTTACTCCTTCTACAGCCCCTGACTCAGTCACCACCCCCCCCCCAAACCCCTCCTTACTCCTTCTACAGCCCCTGACTCAGTCACCCCCCAAACCCCTCCTTACTCATTACAGCCCCTGACTCAGTCACCCCCCCCAAACCCCTCCTTACTCCTTCTACAGCCCCTGACTCAGTCACCCCCCCAAA
>NW_027016240.1:7500-10207 GCF_036934945.1 Oncorhynchus masou masou | reverse complement strand
CAATCAAGTTTGCTGACGACACAACAGTATTAGGCTTAGGATTACCAACAAATATGAGACGGCCTACAGAGAGGAGGTGAGAGCCCCTGGCAGAGTGGTGCCAGGAAAATAACCTCTCCCTCAACATCAACAAATCATAGGAGCTGATCGTAGACTTCAGGAAACAGCAGAGGGAGCACGCCCCTATCCACATCAACGGAACCGCAGTGGAGAAGGTGCAAAGCTTCAAGTTCCTCGGCGTACACATCACTGACAATCTGAAATGGTCCACCCAAAGGAGCTGATCGTGGACGACAGGAGACGGCAGCGAAAGCGCGCCCCCATCCACATAGACGGCACCGCGGTGGAGAGGGTCAAGTTTTGCGGCATCACTGATGACCAGAAGTGATCCCTTCACACAGACAGCATGGTGAAGAAGGCACAACACAGCCTCTTCAATCTCAGGAGGCTGAAGAAGTTCAGATTGGCCCAGTTAGACCCTCCTATCTATATATATGTTATATATATATAATAGTATATATGATATATATGTATATATGATATTCCTGTCTCTGACACAGATTTTTCTGGATTACGTGTGTGTGTGTTTTTTATTGCTAGGTATTACAGCACTGTTGGAACATAACAAAAAAAAACTATCATCTTGCTACACCTGCGATAACATCTGCAAATATCTGTACGAGATCAATAACATGTGATTTGTGTGTATGGGAACCCAAGCCAGACTGTCAGTTTGCTGCGGAACAAAGCCACCTCTGCAGTCAACATCCTGTTTGCAGTCTTCTGCCAGATCCATCCAGACACCTGAAGTGGTCATTACCACTGAACAGAAAAGGGGGATGGGAGGGAGGAGATGGCAGTGCTCAGACCAGTGTCCCAAACGACACCCTATTCCCTATTTCCTTCATTATGTTTGACCAGATTCCTATGTGCACTACAAAGGGAGAATGGGGTTCTGTTTGGGAAACAGGTCTGGACTCAGCTGGTTGTCTGTCGGCTTCCGTCTGATGTCCCTCTGAACCATTCATCACTATTAACACCAGTCTCTGGTGCCCCCTGTGTCCTGCGTACACACACACACACACACACACACACACACACACACTAAAAATCCTGCTGGAGATTCTTGATCTCCTTTACTCAATGTTTTATTCGATCTAAAATGAAACACTGAATAGAGTCCTAGACTATTATAGTTTGTCTACTTGAGAACGTGGTGATTTTCACCACATTTACTTTGATTGTAAATGTGATGGTTGCCTCTCTCGCTCTCTGTAGTACGACTGGAAGTGTTATTTAAATACCAGTTGAATAAAGACGTGCCAAACTGAGCTCCTTCTCTTTGTCCCAGAGGTGTGTCCTACAGAATTTTTAAGGCTTTATCCAACCAGCACTCTAGTCCCTAATATAGTGCATTAATCTCTGACCAGAGCCTATTGACAAGCCCATAGGGCTCTATGTAGGCAAGAAGGTGACATTTTTTGGGACGCTACCTTACTGTAATTCTTCTGCATTTCAAGTAGGATCTGCGCTATTGACGGTATTAAAGGGGGGCAGATATTGCTGCTGCAGCAAGCTGTGGAGTGCCTCTGATATGAACCACGTTTCTTCCTCGGCTTAACGTTTGCTTATGGGAATGGGGAAGCAGAGCAGCGACACACTCTTTCTGCCGATGCAAATTCACCTGTGCGTCCCAAATTGCAACCTATCCTCTATGTAGTGCACTACTTTTGGTCAAGACCAATGGCAGTAGTGGTTAAAAGAAGTGCACTACATAGGGAATATGGTGTCATTTGGGGATGTAGTCGATCTGACGAAGAACCAACCTGCAACAGTTCAAGGAATATGTACAGTACGATTCTCTTTAAAAAAAAATTTTTTACACGAGGAGAAATGTTACTGTCCTCGTTTCCAGAGACAGACATCTGTCTGTTCCACAGCTGCCCCCCCACCCCCACACCCATCCCCTGCCTCAGCTCATTTCCAGAAGGAGAGAGACTGAAAAGGAAACTTCCTCTCACCCCTCTGTTCTGTCACACCTCGTCAGAAGCTGTTTTTCCTCTCGTCTGAAAGAATCCGAGACAGAGTTATTTATTTATATAGCTTTATCTCAAAACAACTATAACAAGCACAGAGCCTTCCCGTGGAGCAAGAGCCTACTGTTAAAAGGCCTGTCAGAGCTGCTCGAGTGAGGTTGGCGTTTCCCCATGGCCACAGCATGTCTGGAGCACCTGAGGTTGGTGTTTCCCCATGGTCACAGCTTGTCTGGAGGAAAGTGTCAACAACAAAGACCAGTGTCTCACATTTAATAAAATATTTGTGGGAGCGCGCACTTGTCAAGCCTCGTATTTGGAAAATAAACACGACGATGGGGCATGCCGACAGAGGTGACAATTGTTGTGCTATCAAACGTGCGTCCCAAATGCGATTCTATAGTGCAATGGTTCGTGGTCTAAAGTAGTGCACTAAATAGGGAATAGAATGCCATGTAGGATTCTGCCCATGTGCCCAAAGTTCCAGCGGGTGATGAAATGCTGTAAATAAAGTTTTTATTTATACAGTTGAAGTCGGAAGTTTACATACACTTAGGTTGGAGTCATTAAAACTTGTTTTTCAACCCCTCCACAAATTTCTTGTTTACTTCTTTGGGACAGGGGGGCAGTATTGAGTAGCTTGGATGAATAAGGTTCCCAGAGTCAACTACCTG
>NW_027016239.1:218940-258954 GCF_036934945.1 Oncorhynchus masou masou | reverse complement strand
TGTTATGTACTTGAGTGAAGACCCAAAAGCGGTTTTAACAGAAAACAGAGTTCTTTAATGAAAAACAGGAATGGCATAAATCCTCTTCCAACGTAGACAATGGAACAAAAAGAACGTAGTATAATGCAGGATGCACCTGCCAGGCAGACTCCGACAGGATAGGACAAGGTGGAAGCAAACGAGACGACAGCTTGCTTCTGGCATCAAAAACACAAACAAGAATCAGACACTGAAAGTAGCAGGAACAGAGAGAGAAATAGAGACCTAATCAGAGGGGGAAGAGAGAACAGGTGGGAACGAGTGAATGAGCTAGTTAGGGGAGATGTAGAACAGCTGAGGAATGAGAGACAGAGAAGGTAACCTAAAAAGACCAGCAGAGAGAGACAGAGTGAAGAGAAAGGACAGGAACAGACATAACAAGACATGACAGTACCCCCCACTCACCGAGCGCCTCCTGGCGCACTCGAGGAGGAAACCTGGCGGCAACGGAGGAAATCATCGATCAGCGAACGGTCCAGCACGTCCCGAGAGGGAACCCAACTCCTCTCCTCAGGACCGTACCCCTCCCAATCCACTAGGTACTGATGACCACGGCCCCGAGGGCGCATGTCCAAAATCTTACGAACCCTGTAGATGGGTGCGCCTCGACAAGGATGGGGGGAGGGACGAGCGGGGGCGCGAAAGAACGGGGCTTAACACAGGAGACATGGAAGACCGGGTGAACGCGACGAAGATGCGCGGAGAAGAAGTGGCACTGCGGCAGGATTAATGACCTGGGGAAATACGGAACGGACCAATGAACTGCGGGGCCAACTTGCGAGAAGCAGTCTTAAGGGGGAAGGTTCTGAGTGGAGAGCCATACTCTCCTGACCGCAACAATATCTAGACTCTTGGTCCTACGCTTATTAGCGGCCCTCACAGTCTGCGCCCATTACGGCAAAGTGCGACCTGACCCCCTTCCAGGTGCGCTTAACGCTGGACAAAAAGCCTGAGCGGAGGGGACGCTGGACTCGGCAGAGAAGCTGAGATGAGAACAGCGGAGGCTGGTACCGAGGCTACTCTGAAAAGGAGATAGACCGGTAGCAGGCGAGGAGGCCGAGTTATTAGGCGTACTCTGCCCAGGGAGCTGTTCTGACCAAGACGCAGGGTTACCGAAAGAAAAGACTGCGTAAAATGCGACCAACAGTCTGATTGGCCCGTTCGGCTTGGCCGTTAGACTGGGGATGAAAGCCCGGGACGGAGACTGACGGAAGCCCCAATCAAACGGCAAAACTCCCTCCAAAATTGAGGCGTGAACTGCGGGCCTCTGTCGGAAACGGCGTCAGACGGAAAGGCCATGAATTCGGAAAACATTCTCGATAATGATCTGAGCCGTCTCCTTAGCAGAAGGAGCTTAGCGAGAGGAATGAAATGAGCCGCCTTAGAGAATCTATCGACAACCGTAAGAATAACTGTCTTCCCCGCTGATGAAGGCAGTCCGGTGATAAAATCTAAAGCGATGTGAGACCCACGGTCGAGAGGATGGCCAGCGGTCTGAGACGGCCGGCAGGAGGAGAGTTCCCAGATTTAGTCTGCGCGCAGACCGAACAAGCGACGACAAATCGACGGCGTCACGTCCCGCAGTGGGCCACCAGAAACGCTGGCGAATGGAAGCGGCGTACCCGAACGCGGAGGTGGCCGGCTAACTTGGCAGAGTGGGCCCTGCTGAAGAACGGCCGGACGAGTAGGACGGGCAGACAGAAGGTTCCTAGGACAAGCTCGCGACGGCGGAGTGTGAGCGAGTGCACTTTACCTGCCTCTCAATTCCCCAGACAGTCAACCCCGACAACACGCCCGTCCAGGAGAATCCCCTCGGGGTCGGTGGAACCTCAGAACTGAAGAGACGAGATAAAGCATCAGGCTTGGTGTTTTTGAGCCCGGACGATAAGAAATAACAAACTCCGAAACGAGCGAAAAACAGAGCCCAACGGAGCCTGGCCCAGCGCATTAAGTCGTTTGGCTGGACGGATGTACTCAAGGTTCCTATGGTCAGTCCAAACGACAAAGGCAGTCGCCCCCTCCAACCACTGTGGCCATTCGCCTAGGGCTAAGCGGATGGCGAGCAGTTCAACGTTACCAACATCATAGTTACGTTCTGACGCGATAAGCGATGAGAGAAAAACGCGCAAGGATGGACCTTGCCGTCAGAGAAGAGCGCTGAAGAATGGCTCCCACGCCCACCTCTGTGGCGTCAACCTCAACAACAAACTGACTAGAGATGTCAGGTGTAACAAGAATAGGTGCGGATGTAAACGATTCTTAAGAAGATCAAAAGCTCCCTGGGCGGAAAACGCGGACCACTTAAAGCACGTCTTAACAGAAGTAAGGGCTGTGAGGGGAGCTGCCACCTGACGAAATTACGGATGAAGCGGACGATATAGAAATTGCGAAGCCCAGAAAGCGCTGCAGCTCGACGCGTGACTTAGGAACGGGCCAATCAATGACAGCCTGGACCTTAGCGGGATCCATCTTAATGCCCTCAGCGGAAATAACGGAACCGAGAAAGGGACAGAGGCGGCATGAAAAGTGCACTTCTCAGCCTTCACATAAAGACAGTTCTCCAAAAGGCGCTGGAGGGACGCGTCGCACGTGCTGAACATGAATCGAGAGAGGCGGTGAAAAAATCAGGATATCGTCCATGTAACGAAAACAAAAATGTTCAGCATGTCTCTCAGGACGTCGTTAACTAGTGCCTGAAAGACAGCTGGAGCGTGCGAGGCCGAAAGGAAGAACCCGGTATTCAAAGTGCCCTAACGGGGTGTGCGCCGTCTTCCACTCGTCCCCTCCCTGATGCGCACGAGATGGTAGGCGTTACGAAGGTCCAATTTGGTGAAAAACCTGGCTCCTGCAGGATCTCGAAGGCTGAAGACATAAGAGGAAGCGGATAACGATTCTTAACTGTTATGTCATTCAGCCCTCGATAATCACGCATGGGCGCAGGGACCCGTCCTTCTTCTGAACAAAAAAACCCCGCTCCGGCGGGGAGGAGGAAGGGAGACTATGGTACCGGCGTCGCGAAACCGACAAATAATCCTCGAGCCTTACGTTCGGGAGCCGACAGAAAGTATAATCTGCCCGGGGGAGTAGTTCCCGGAAAGGAGATCAATACTACAGTCATACGACCGGTGTGGAGGGAAAGTGGCCTTGGAACGACTGAACACCGTGCGCAGGTCGTGATACTCCTCCGGCACCCCTGTCAAATCGCCAGGCTCCTCCTGTGAAGAGAGACAGAGGAAACAGGAGGGATAGCAGACATTAAACAGGTCACATGACAAGAAACATTCCAGGATAGGATAGTATTACTAGACCAATTAATAGAAGGGTTATGAGCGCACTAGCCAGGGATGACCCAAAACAACAGGTGTAAAAGGTGAACGAAAAATTAGAAAAGAAATGGTTTCGCTATGATTACCAGAGACAGTGAGGGTTAAAGGCAGCGTCTCACGCTGAATCTTGGGAGAGAACTACCATCTAAAGCGAACAAGGCCGTGGGCTCCCTAACTGTCTGAGAGGAATGTCATGTTCCAGCCCAGGCCTCGTCCATAAAACCCCAGCCCTCCGCCCAGAGTCTATCAAGGCACTGCAGGAAGCAGATGAACCGGGCCAGCGGAGATGGACCGGAAAGGTAATGCGTGATCCAGAAGGAGAGGCCTGAGTAGTTGCGCTCACAGTAGCCCTCCTCTTACTGATGAGCTCTGGCTTTACTGGACATGGTGACAAAATGACCAGCGGAGCCGCAGTAGAGACAGGCGATTGGTGATTCTCCCGTTCCTTCTCCTTGGCCGAGGATGCACGGACCCCCCAGCTGCATAGGCTCAGCATCCGAGCCGGCGGAGGGTGGCAGTGATGGCAGGTGGCAGTGATGTGGAGGGAAGGAACGGAGGGCGAGCTCCCTTTCCACGAGCTGGCGGCTTGAAGATCAAACCGTCGCTCTATGCGAATAGCGAGAGCTATTAAGGAGTCCAGACTGGAAGGAACCTCGGGAGAGGATCTCATCCTTAACCTCGGCGAGAAGACCTCCCAACGGCGAGCAAAGCCGGCTCGTTCCAGTCACTAAGAGGCAGCGAGTGCGAAACTCAATAGAATAATCCGTTATGGATCGATTCCCCTGACATAGGAAGACAGGGCCCTGGAAGCCTCCTCCCCAAAAACAGAACGGTCAAAAACCCGTATCATCTCCTCCTTAAAGTCCTGATACTGGTTAATACACTCAGCCCCTCGCCTCCCAGATTGCCGTGCCCCACTCACGCGCCCGTCCGGTAAGGAGAGAAATGGCGTAGGCGATGCGGGCTGCGCTCCTGGGTAAGTGTTGGGCTGGAGAGAGAACACCACATCACACCGAGTGAGGAATGAGCGGCACTCAGTGGGCTCCCCAGAGTAACACGGCGGGTTGTTGATCCTGGGCTCCGGCGACTCGGAAACCCTGGAAGTGGGCGGTGGATCGAGGTGGAGTTGGTGAACCTGTCTTGTGAGGTCGGAGACTTGGACGGCCAGGGTCTCAACGGCATGTCGAGCAGCAGACAATTCCTCCTCGTGTCTGCCTAGCATTGCTCCCTGGATCTCGACGGCGGAGTGAAAAGGGTCCGGAGCCGCTGGGTCCATTCTTGGTCTGATTCTTCTGTTATGTACTTGAGTGAAGACCCAAAACGGTTTTAACAGAAAACAGAAGTTCTTTAATGAAAAACAGGAATGGCATAAATCCTCTTCCAACGTAGTCAATGGAACAAAAAGAACGTTAGTATAATGCAGGATGCACCTGCCAGGCAGACTCCGACAGGATAGGACAAGGTGGAAGCAAACGGGACATTCAGCTTGCTTCTGGCATCAAAAACACAAACAAGAATCAGACACTGAAAGTAGCAGGAACAGAGAGAGAAATAGAGACCTAATCAGAGGGGGAAGAGAGAACAGGTGGGACAGAGTGAATGAGCTAGTTAGGGGAGATGTAGAACAGCTGAAGAATGAGAGACAGAGAAGGTAACCTAAAAAGACCAGCAGAGAGAGACAGAGTGAAGAGAAAGGACAGGAACAGACATAACAAGACATGACAGTCGGGCACCATGAAATAATATTTATAGAGCTGTTATCTTCCGAATAAACTCTTAAAGACCTAGTAATATTTTACATCAATAGGAGTCAATATTAATCGTCATCTTAATTCAGTCTCATCTGAAAGTTGTAAATTCTTGGTTATCTGCACGAACCCTGGCTAACAAGTTGAACCAGCAATACAAAATTGGGTTTAATTATTTATTTACTAAATACCTAACTAATCACACAGAATTACACATACACATAATTAAATCATAACTTGATTACAAATTACTTCATAAAGGAAAACGTCCCTTGCGGGCGGAACAGATATGACAGCTTGTTACACAAAAGAAAAAGGGGCTGGGTTTGAGTGAAAGAGCGGGAAGACTGAGGAACAAAGGCGAAGCTGTGCTATCGTAAATACAGTATCTTATGCATTCTAAATTACCGCCCATTTGGAAAAGGAAAATGCAATAAATATTTGAGCTCTAGGTTTAGCTGAGCTTCGGTAGGTTGGTGGTAGATGGAAGGCCGTGTTGCCCAACCTTTGAATAATGTCTCGGCTGGTAAATTTTGTTCATCGTTTTGAAGAATGTCTTGGCTGTCGCGTTGGTAAATTTTTGAATCCAGACGCTCTCTTTTATTTTGTAGTAACAGCACCTCGTCTTAATGTGTGTTTCTTTTCTTCTAGACGGGATACTCTGTCTGTTCCTTCCTAACCCTCGTTTCCAGCTGTTGTTGCTAACTCAGCGGCTAGAGGTATCACTTCTGTAGTAAATAAGAGTTCAAAGTTCATACCATTCGCAACCAAAGCTCACGCTGATGTTGGCTTCGTTCTGTAGTTATTATCTGAACCATTCTGACATCTGGACCGTCGTCCTCACGTCCTCGGAACAGGAGGTTACATTGTCATCAAGGCTTTATATAGGAAGGGAGAAGGAGGGTGTGTTTAAAAGTTTTATAGCCCATGTCCCTTCACAGTGGCGGGCCACTGATTAAGCAGAGCCCTATCTTATGCAAACCCAAATCTCACATTTCTTAAGCTAAAATCACATTTCATCCCATCACAAATAATTTCATATTCAAACATTTAAATTGAACAGAGCCAATCAGTGAATCGCGATAACTGATGTGTTCCGGCTTTCCCTCCCCAATAGGTCCATCTTTCATTGATGGAATGTCCCAGCAGGAGTCCACACCCTGACCATAGTTTGCTTTGTATGTTTCTATGTTTTGTTTGGTCAGGGTGTGATCTGAGTGGGCTTTCCATGTTGCATGTCTCGTTTGTCTATTTCTATGTTTGGCCTGATATGGTTCTCAATCAGAGGCAGGTGTTAGTCATTGTCTCTGATTGGGAACCATATTTCAAGTAGCCTGTTTGGTGTTGGGTTTTGTGGGTGATTGTTCCTGTCTCTGTGTTTGCACCAGATAAGACTGTTTTCGCATATTTATTGTTTTGTTAGTCTATTCATGTATAGTTTTTTCTTTATTAAAGAACCATGAATAGAAAGAAAATACAGGAATGGCATAAATCCTCTTCCAACGTTGTCAGCGGAACAAAAAGAACGTTAGTATAGTGCAGGATGCTCCTGCCAGGCAGACTCCGACAGGACAGGACAAGGTGGAAGCAAACGAGACGACAGCTTGCTTCTGGCATCAAAAAACACAAACAAGAATCAGACACTGAAAGTAGCAGGAACAGAGAAAGAAATAGAGACCTAATCAGAGGGGAAGAGAGAACAGGTGTGAAAGAGTGAATGAGCTAGTTAGAGGAGATGTAGAACAGCTGAAGAATGAGAGACAGAGAAGGTAACCTAAAAAGACCAGCAGAGAGAGAGAATGAAGAGAAAGGACAGGAACAGACATAACAAGACATGACAGTACCCCCCACTCACCGAGCGCCTCCTGGCGCACTCGAGAGGAAACCTGGCGGCAACGGAGGAAATCATCGATCAGCGAACGGTCCAGCACGTCCCGAGAGGGGAACCCAACTCCTCTCCTCAGGACCGTACCCCTCCCAATCCACTAGGTACTGATGACCACGGCCCCGAGGGCGCATGTCCAAAATCTTACGAACCCTGTAGATGGGTGCGCCCTCGACAAGGATGGGGGGGGAGGGACGAGCGGGGCGCGAAGAACGGGCTTAACACAGGAGACATGGAAGACCGGGTGAACGCGACGAAGATAGCGCGGGAGAAGAAGTCGCACTGCGACAGGATTAATGACCTGGGAAATACGGAACGGACCAATGAACCGCGGGGCCAACTTGCGAGAAGCTGTCTTAAGGGGAAGGTTCTGAGTGGAGAGCCATACTCTCTGACCGCAACAATATCTAGGACTCTTGGTCCTACGCTTGTAGCGGCCCTCACAGTCTGCGCCCTATTACGGCAAAGTGCCGACCTGACCCCCTTCCAGGTGCGCTCGCAACGCTGGACAAAAGCCTGAGCGGAGGGACGCAGGACTCGGCGAGCTGAGATGAGAACAGCGGAGGCTGGTACCCGAGGCTACACTGAAAGGGGATAGACCGGTAGCAGACGAGGAAGCGAGTTGTGGGCGTACTCTGCCCAGGGGAGCTGTTCTGACCAAGACGCAGGGTTACGAAAAGAAAGACTGCGTAAAATGCGACCAACAGTCTGATTGGCCCGTTCGGCTTGACCGTTAGACTGGGGATGAAAGCCGGACGAGAGACTGACGGAAGCCCCAATCAAACGGCAAAACTCGCTCCAAAATTGAGACGTGAACTGCGGGCCTCTGTCGGAAACGACGTCAGACGGAAGGCCATGAATTCGGAAAACATTCTCGATAATGATCTGAGCCGTCTCCTTAGCAGAAGGGAGCTTATCGAGAGGAATGAAATGAGCCGCCTTAGAGAATCTATCGACAACCGTAAGAATAACTGTCTTCCCCGCTGATGAAGGCAGTCCGGTGATAAAATCTAAAGCGATGTGAGACCACGGTCGAGAGGGAATGGGAAGCGGTCTGAGACGGCCGGCAGGAGGAGAGTTCCCAGATTTAGTCTGCGCGCAGACCGAACAAGCGGCGACAAATCGACGCGCGTCACGTTCCCGAGTGGGCCACCAGAAACGCTGGCGAATGGAAGCGACGCGTACCCGAACGCCCGGGGTGGCCGGCTAACTTGGCAGAGTGGGCCCACTGAAGAACGGCCGGACGAGTAGGAACGGGAACGAACAGAAGGTTCCTAGGACAAGCTCGCGGCGACGGAGTGTGGCGCGAGTGCTTGCTTTACCTGCCTCTCAATTCCCCAGACAGTCAACCCGACAACACGCCCCTCAGGGAGAATCCCATCGGGGTCGGTGGAGACCTCAGAAGAACTGAAGAGACGAGATAAAGCATCAGGTTTGGTGTTTTTGAGCCCGGACGATAAGAAATAACAAACTCGAAACGAGCGAAAAACAGAGCCCAACGAGCCTGACGCGCATTAAGTCGTTTGGCTGAACGGATGTACTCAAGGTTCCTATGGTCAGTCCAAACGACAAAAGGAACGGTCGCCCCCTCCAACCACTGTCGCCATTCGCCTAGGGCTAAGCGGATGGCGAGCAGTTCGCGATTACCAACATCATAGTTACGTTCTGACGGCGATAAGCGATGAGAGAAAAACGCGCAAGGATGGACCTTGCCGTCAGAGAGAGCGCTGAAAGAATGGCTCCCACGCCCACCTCTGACGCGTCAACCTCAACAACAAACTGTCTAGAGATGTCAGGTGTAACAAGAATAGGTGCGGATGTAAAACGATTCTTAAGAAGATCAAAAGCTCCCTGGGCGGAAACGGACCACTTAAAGCACGTCTTAACAGAAGTAAGGGCTGTGAGAGGAGCTGCCACCTGACCGAAATTACGGATGAAACGACGGTAGAAATTAGCGAAGCCCAGAAAGCGCTGCAGCTCGACGCGTGACTTAGGAACGGGCCAATCAATGACAGCCTGGACCTTAGCGGGATCCATCTTAATGCCCTCAGCGGAAATAACGGAACCGAGAAAAGGGACAGAGGCGGCATGAAAAGTGCACTTCTCAGCCTTCACATAAAGACAGTTCTCCAAAAGGCGCTGGAGGACGCGTCGCACGTGCTGAACATGAATCGAGAGAGACGGTGAAAAAAATCAGGATATCGTCCATGTAAACGAAAACAAAAATGTTCAGCATGTCTCTCAGGACGTCGTTAACTAGTGCCTGAAAGACAGCTGGAGCGTTAACGAGGCCGAAAGGAAGAACCCGGTATTCAAAGTGCCTAACGGAGTGTTAAACGCCGTCTTCCACTCGTCCCCTTCCCTGATGCGCACGAGATGGTAGGCGTTACGAAGGTCCAATTTGGTGAAAAACCTGGCTCCCTGCAGGATCTCGAAGGCTGAAGACATAAGAGGAAGCGGATAACGATTCTTAACTGTTATGTCATTCAGCCCTCGATAATCCACGCATGGGCGCAGGGACCCGTCCTTCTTCTGAACAAAAAAAACCCCAGCTCCGGCGGGGGAGGAGGAGGAGACTATGGTACCGGCGTCGAGCGAAACCGACAAATAATCCTCGAGAGCCTTACGTTCGGGAGCCGACAGAGAGTATAATCTACCCCGGGGGGGAGTAGTTCCCGGAAGGAGATCAATACTACAGTCATACGACCGGTGTGGAGGGAGAGAAGTGGCCTTGGAACGACTGAACACCGTGCGCAGATCGTGATACTCCTCCGGCACCCCTGTCAAATCGCCAGGCTCCTCCTGTGAAGAAGAGACAGAGGAAACAGGAGGGATAGCAGACATTAAACAGGTTACATGACAAGAAACATTCCAGGATAGGATAGTATTACTAGACCAATTAATAGAAGGGTTATGGCGCACTAGCCAGGGATGACCCAAAACAACAGGTGTAAAAGGTGAACGAAAAATTAAAAAAGAAATGGTTTCGCTATGATTACCAGAGACAGTGAGGGTTAAAGGCAGCGTCTCACGCTGAATCTTGGGGAGAGAACTACCATCTAAAGCGAACAAGGCCCTGGGCTCCCCTAACTGTCTGAGAGGAATGTCATGTTCCCGAGCCCAGGTCTCGTCCATAAAACAGCCCTCCGCCCCAGAGTCTATCAAGGCACTGCAGGAAGCAGATGAACCGGGCCAGCGGAGATGGACCGGAAAGGTAGTGCGTGATCCAGAAGGAGAGGCCTGAGTAGTTGCGCTCACCAGTAGCCCTCCTCTTACTGATGAGCTCTGGCTTTTACTGGACATGAGGTGACAAAATGACCAGCGGAGCCGCAGTAGAGACAGAGGCGATTGGTGATTCTCCGTTCCCTCTCCTTGGCCGAGATGCGAATACCCCCAGCTGCATAGGCTCAGCATCCGAGCCGGCGGAGGAGGGTGGCAGTGATGCGGCAGGTGGCAGTGATGTGGAGAGGGAGCAACGGAGAACGTGAGCTCCTTTCCACGAGGCTCGGCGACGAAGATCAAACCGTCGCTCTATGCGAATAGCGAGAGCTATTAAGGAGTCCAGACTGGAAGGAACCTCCCGGGAGAGGATCTCATCCTTAACCTCGACGTGGAGACCCTCCAGAAAACGAGCGAGCAAAGCCGGCTCGTTCCAGTCACTAGAGGCAGCGAGTGCGAAACTCAATAGAATAATCCATTATGGATCTATTCCCCTGACATAGGGAAGACAGGGCCCTGGAAGCCTCCTCGCCAAAAACAGAACGGTCAAAAACCCGTATCATCTCCTCCTTAAAGTCCTGATACTGGTTAATACACTCAGCCCTCGCCTCCCAGACTGCCGTGCCCCACTCACGCGCCCGTCCGGTAAGGAGAGAAATGACGTAGGCGATGCGGGCTGCGCTCCTGGAGTAAGTGTTGGGCTGGAGAGAGAACACCACATCACACTGAGTGAGGAATGAGCGGCACTCAGTGGGCTCCCCAGAGTAACACGGCGGGTTGTTGATCCTGGGCTCCGGAGACTCGGAAACCCTGGAAGTGGGCGGTGGATCGAGGAGGAGTTGGTGAACCTGTCTTGTGAGGTCGGAGACTTGGACGGCCAGGGTCTCAACGGCATGTTGAGCAGCAGACAATTCCTCCTCGTGTCTGCCTAGCATCGCTCCCTGGATCTCGACGGCGGAGTGAAAAGGGTCCGGAGCCGCTGGGTCCATTCTTGGTCTGATTCTTCTGTTATGAACTTGAGTGAAGACCCAAAAGCGGTTTTAACAGAAAACAGAGTTCTTTAATGAAAATACAGGAATGGCATAAATCCTCTTCCAACGTTGTCAGCGGAACAAAAAGAACGTTAGTATAGTGCAGGATGCTCCTGCCAGGCAGACTCCGACAGGACAGGACAAGGTGGAAGCAAACGAGACGACAGCTTGCTTCTGGCATCAAAAAACACAAACAAGAATCAGACACTGAAAGTAGCAGGAACAGAGAAAGAAATAGAGACCTAATCAGAGGGGGAAGAGAGAACAGGTGTGAAAGAGTGAATGAGCTAGTTAGAGGAGATGTAGAACAGCTGAAGAATGAGAGACAGAGAAGGTAACCTAAAAAGACCAGCAGAGAGAGAGAATGAAGAGAAAGGACAGGAACAGACATAACAAGACATGACACCTTGGGGGTGTGTGGTATATGGTCAATATACCATGGCTTAGGGCTGTATCCAGGCACTCCGTGTTGTGTTGTGCATAAGAACAGTCCTTAGCTGTGGTATATTGGCCATATACCACACCCCCGCGTGCCTTATTGCTTAAATATACCACGGATTTCAGCCAATCAGCATTCAGGGATCGAACCACCCAGTTTATAATACTATTAATTCTCCTGTGGTTTTTGATTGACAGGTTTCTTCAGTGGCTGCTGTCCAAATTGAGATGTTCAAAGAAATAATGGCCAACTATTACTTCTACCACACACACACACACAGATTTTGAGTATTGGTTATTCCTACAACACACACAAACTTAATTTCAGAGACAAGAACTATGATTAGCAAAATACATATATTGGTCTCATTCTTATATTTTGAGACATGCAGCGTTATTAAATATATATATATATATTGATCCCCATACAGCCTATGATAATGAGTTGGATTTACATGCTTAGCCTTGGAAATATAGCCAGGAGAAGCAGGGTCAACACCTCTACTCATGCCATAAGTGCCATGACATCTTTAGTAACCACAGAGAGATAAGACCTCTGTCTCCACAGTCTCATGCAAAGGACATCACCAACCTTAGGGCAGTGTCACTGGTACTGGGGTCTTCGGTCTCCTTTGGCCAAAGTGAAGAGTTGAGGGCCCCTTACTGGTCTCCTTGCAATATCTGGTCTCCCACACAGAGATGGAAATCTACACCTGTTTAGACCTTGGAGGATATGGATTCAGATGAAAGACAGCAGAGAGATGCAGAACTTAAAAGCTTCAAACACTGTGATATGCAAATTCAGGACCATTGTACACTGACGTGAAGCATGCATCTGGTCTGAAGCATGTCAAAAGAGTAGAAATGAACTGGGACTGGAGGAATACATCACATTTAAACTAAATTAGCATGTATCTGATTTAGCTACACTCATCTATACTTGAATTGTGCTGTTTGAAACGTGCATTTCCAATAAAGATTTCTAAATTGCAGTTATTTGTGTCAGACAGATTTTTGTCTTAATTAATTACATCAGGGGTTCTTAAACTTTTACATCAAGGGAATATTATTATACTGATATTATCTTACCTGTTATCAGTGGAGGGGGGATTTGTTCTGTTGCTCTGGACTGTATCCCACGGTAGGTGGTGGTAGTGAACCAATAAATATGCTGTCAAAAACCTTACAATTAAGTAAGTTGCAGTTGGCGTTTGTGTGGCTTTTAGTCCTTGCATTGCCATTACAAGCAAGACACTGTCGTTAGCTCTCAAAGCAGATGATGATAAACACCCAGTATATTTCTTGACCTGATCCCTGAGTTTGCCATGAAAACATGGCATTTAGCTAGCTAGAATCCTGTTTACTTTGTTTATATTTACAATGGTGTTTACAGGATTCGTATTCAGAGAGTCACCTCCACAGCAGCCCTCTCCCAACACCTTCAGCAGCAGGTTTGGACTCAACAGGAGAGGGGAGGCATTGAGCTGGACACCCTCAACTCACAGACTCAATCAGGTGTTAACACAGTTTTGAAACATGAAGATGATGTTAGATGTTTTGAAACAGAAAGATGTCAGATGCTTCTTAGTTGAGTAGATGTCATTTTCGTGGTGACTAGATATGGACCACAACATCTTGGTTTTGTTTCAGCCAGAAATGATGAGGAGGAGTTTGTGGTAGTCTGGCAGGAGAAGCTGTTCAGTCAGTGTCCTTATAACAAATAAGAATTTGCTGTTTAGGATAGTTTGATGTTGCATAGTAAGGTGTGTGTGCACAATATGAAGTGGTTTTGTTCCAGAGTGAGTCAGTATGCCAGACTCCGCTGGAGAGACAATACCACACATAGATCATGGCTCAGGAGCGGACCAGGGGCAGATGGAACTGCAGGATTTTCACCTACACCGATTCTGACTGCTCCACCAATTTGGAAGGGGTGGTTTTCAACAGAATCTCCATTTCTGTAACGGTTCTGTAACCAAAGACGCTGGGAGACGGGAAGCAAGTATAGGGGGAGGATTTATTAATAAATAGACATGAAACTAAAGACGAACAGTGTCTGGACAAGAGAAACAAAACAACATCGATGCAGACATGGGAATGAAACTGAGGAAGTGACAGATATAGGGGAGGTAATCAATCACGTGATGGAGTCCAGGTGAGTCCGATGAAGCGCTGGTGCGCATAAAAATGGTGACGGGTGTGCGTAATGATGAGCAGCCTGGCGACCTCAAGCGCCAAAGAGAGGGAGCTGGAGCAGACGTGACAATTTCATTATTCAAAACAAAGCATTTACCTATTTTCTGTCCAAAAGAAACATTAGTGTTTTAAAGCTGTTTTTGATATACTCACGACAGCATTCCCAGAGTATGGTGACGCAGGTCATGTCCAATCCTACCTTACTGGCACATAGGATGGCCAATGTCAGACACAGACGACAGGACAGACGCCCAGTGTAGGTCCCTGTTACTCACCAAAGTGAATTATTATTAAAGTGAATGTAATTGAAGCAGCATTGATGCGTCGTACTGCTTTGAAGACAAACAGTGTACCGGTATGTTCACATTACACCATACCCTTGTATGCAAAATGTGTTTGTGGTATTCTGTTGGTCTGCAGTGACCGCACCATCCCCAAGTCCAGGCTGATTACCTGGGACCCCTCAGAGGACTTTGTGAAGACCAACCTGCACATCATGGGGAACCTGGGACGAGCGGGCAAGTGAGTACCACAAGGGGAAAAACCACTATGTAGCCTATACACTTATAACATTGCTTTGTATGTAATAACTTTGAAGTAGATTCCAATTCAGGCATTGAAAAGTGGCATTTTATTATTGTATTTCTCAGACTTGGCCAAAAGGAGAAGGAATGCTTGTCTGCACGATAAGAGCAGATGGAAATGGAGTGGTTACCATCAAACCGGACTTCAACAAAGGCAAGGAGCCCTACAGGCCAGGCGTCAGAGCCGGTGTAGTACGATTAGATCTTAGTCCTGTATTGACATTTTGCCTGTTTGATGGTTCGTAGGAGGGCATAGTGGGATTTCTTATAAGCTTCCTGTTGTATAGCACACTGTATTACTTATACAACTAATATAAGGACAGGACATGAGACGGGGAAATTAACGTGGGCATTGTTTAATGGGTCCATTTAATGGGTCCTGTCAAGCCAACACCTTAAGTCCTACTCCAATATGTCCAAACCTCTCGATGTGTTCGCTCGGTGTTGGATTAAAGTTGCTACAGAACGTGAGTCAGCTGAGACCTCCTTCCTTGGGGAGAGCATGCCGGCCACACTTCTTTATAGCAAGTCTCTCACGTGTACACACATCTTTGATGGCTTCACAGGCACTATCCTACTTCTGATACCTATGCAACAAACTTGGGGGTAGCTCCAACTGGGACTCGAACCCCGGTCCAGCGACAAGCAAGCCAACACCTTATTCATTACACCAAGAGATCAGAAGGTGGTTGGTAAGTGTTGGGTTAAGCTTGCTACAATATATACGTATATAGGGTAATTTGTGATCTGGGTGAGGCAGCATTGCCACTAGTGCTCCCAACACAGCAAAACACAATCTTTACCTTCTTAACCTTAACTAACCTAAAGTCAAATACATTTAACCACCATGTGAGCAGCAAGTTTAGGGTTAATGGAGTGAAGTGGGTAATGGGTAGGACCACTAGTATGAACTATATGTCTATACATGGATGGATGCTCTTCATCAACACCATCTTTTCTGTGAAACTAGATATCAGCAATCAATCAACAAGACTAATGAAATGGGGCAAATGAAGACATTAGAACTGCTAAAGGTAATATATTATATTCTGAAACCAATTTCTAACTGGTAGATTTTGATCATGATCTGTCCATCCTGAGAGCGACGCTCTCTCTCCTCCCCTTCTCCCCAACTCTCTTTCTTTGCATGTGCTGGGGCGAAGTTTCCCCTAAATACAGATCTAGGATCAGCTTCCCCTCCCCAAACCTAACACGGACCATTAGCGGGGGGAATTCAAATCTGATCCAAAGCCAGGGTCTATTTGGGGAACTTGTCCCCTCCCCCACAACACGACACGTGGATGCGGCTTCCTCAGTTCACCATGCTCATAAAGAAAACAGCAGTGTATTTCAGCTGTAAGTATTTTGCAGTTACTAGCGATATTATTTTAAATGAATTTACCTAGCTTCGTTATTATTCAACAATAACTCGGCCAATGTAGCTGTAGCGGGCTACATTTCGTAGACGCATGGAAAAGTATCAGCTCTGTTGTAGCATTATGTTAGCTTGCTAGCAGCTAGCTAGCGAGCCATTTTTCCTGGCTATACTGATAGGTTAATTAGCCAGCTAGCTGCTAAAGGTTGCTGGAGTAGACATTAATACATTTCGGAATGGATTATTATTGCATTGTTTATCTTTGCTATGATGTCTTAGATGTTCTCAAATGGAAGAATGTTGTGTTGTGCATAATGTTAAATAACTCCATAGGAGTAATGTTAAACTAGCTACTGGTACCTACATTGTAATGCAAATGTGGTCCAAGCTCGGTTGCTTTCCTGTGGCATGCCGAGTTATTTGCGCAAGTCACAATGTGAGACATTTTGTTTAGAGGTGATTGTATTTTGAAATGGCAGCTAGGGAAAGGCATTTGGAATATTTCACTAATCAATATGGATATCCGGATGGTCCAATTACATTTTTTTTGTGTGAAAACATGTTTTATTTGCTGCAGGACTGGCAGAGACAGTGCGGTGCTAGAAGGGAAGGTTTGATTTGGAGAGACAGTTGTTGCTGTCATAGGTAATCTGTCATACTATACATTTATTAATTAATTGTTTTAAAATTGTAATCTAAAAGCAGGAATCTCTAGTGCCAAGGTATGTAGCCAACCGTCAACCACCCCCTCATTTCCTTCATTTTAAAGTTGCAATCCGCAGTTCCAAAATCCATTTTTGAACCTGCAATTGAATGATATATACTCATTGATTCTTGAAGAATATAACTTATAAATGCTTCATGAGCTTAGTTCAACAGTTGTACCCCATCAGAACTCAGCATAAAAGCTTGTTTTACTTCAATGTGGGTAAACAAAGTACATGTAAACAAACACTATATAGCCTCAAAACATGGTTAAACATGGATCAATCCACTAATGAGAGGGAAATGTAGCCTCAAAATGAGCTGTTATTGGCAGAGAGATTCCAAACTCATTTTAATTGGTCTATTAACTTAGACCACCTGGTGATGTCACCAAGCAAGCCAAAACTCCACCAATGCAAAACCTGCTGATTTAGAATGTCTTATGTAGATTGTATTTTCAATCTGCAACTTTCAGGAAGTTACACTGATAACATTTATTCATAGTTTCATCAGCTGTTATACAAATATGATACAAAACACCAGTTGAGTGACACCGGTTGCATCGGTGAGTATGAACCTGACAGCGAAAGCTCGAGTGACAGGTGTTCAGAACTCACACAGCCTGGTAATTCTGTGACGGTAGACACCGGCTGCTTTCGTAAGCAAGGGAACATCCGCAGTCTACCGTCAAACTTACCAGGCTGAGTGAGTTCTGAACAAAAATGTAATGTCGTTGCTTGCTAATACGTGGATTTGTTGTTACTCTTATGTATGTTCCATCCTTTTGTGTTTTTCAGGCAAGCCTGGGAAAGAACTGAGAAAACGTATTAAGAGTCAAGACAGACACCAGAAAGAGACCCAAGAAGACTTGGACGCAGGAACAGAGGACAGCGAGGGATGTTCAGAACTCACTCAGTCCGGTAAGTTGGTGAGGGTACACTCCGAGACTGCTTACCTGACACGGAGGAAGTCTTTTCTTTTTATCTCCTCTCCTATACCTTCCCTATGCCCCCCTCCCCTATTGTGTTGGACCGTCATGTGTTTTAATCTTTTCTTTGTTTGCGATTAGGTTTGGAGAATGACTTCTCAACCCAAGACTAAGAGCAGCTGTGAGAAAGCATCAGTTTGGAAGCATTTGGGAAAATGTAAAGTGCTAAAGAAGGTTCCCGGCAAAGAGGATTGACTGTTATGGGTCAGAGCCAGCTCTCACAAACAGAACATGAAAAGACATGAAAACCTGGTGCACAACAAAATGCAAACAGAAAAGGCTCTCCGCAGCCGGTAAAAGGCTGGCATGCAACGAAGATGAAGTTCACACAGGTGAATGGGAGAGTTGTAAAAGACAAAAAGCTTTTTAGACATAGCTCCAAAATGCAGGTGCTAGTTGAGCTCGTGAGCTGGTTCTGCTCTTTTTTAATTTTTTTGTTTTGTGATGGAAAACTTAGTGTGTTGAGCATAATACGTCAACCCTGTTACCAATAGATAAAGGGGCTAGACATTTTTTAGAAATTGTATTTTTTGTCTGAACCGTCTAATTCAAAAGCTTCCATTCCCCTTGGGTTGGCGCACAATTTTCCCAGCGTCGGTTAGGAGAGGGTTTGTCTGGCAGGGATGTCCTTGTCCCACTGCGCTGTAGCATCTCCTGTGGCGGGCCGGGCGCATGCATGCTGACACGGTCGACAGGTGTATGATGTTTCCTCCGACACATTGGTGTGGCTGGCTTCCGGATTAAGCGGGCATTGTCAGGAAGCAGTGTAGCTTGGCAGGGTCGTGTTTCGGGGAGGACGCATGGCTCTCTACCTTCGCCTCTCCCGAGTCCGTAGGGAGTTGCGGCAATGAGACAAGAATATAACTACCAATTGGATACCACGAACATTGGGGAGATAAAGGGGTTAAAAGAAAAAAATATCATATGAAGCCCTGTTATGGTCAGCCTTTACTTAATAGGCACTTATTGTGGTCATTTTTTTGTTTAATCTCTTGAGATGGGAAACCATTTTCTATTTTTGTTTTTATTCATTTGAATATGGTCTTTATAACAGAAGATACAATTGGGTGAACTTTTAGTTATGAATATAAACTGGCAATATTCTAGTGGCCAATCTTCGTTGCAATAGGCCCATGAAATAATATCAGCTTTTATGATGCTGGTAAAGATAGTACCTTTACAGACGGCCCCTAACTGCGCAGTGTAGCCTATAGGTTATACACTGAGTGTACAAAATAGTAAGGACACCTTCCTAATATCTAGTTAGCCCCCCACCCCATTTTGTCCTCAGAACATGGATTCTACAAGGTGTTGAATGCGTTCCACAGGGATGCAGGCCCATGTTGAAGCCAATGCTTCCCACAGTTGCCAAGTTGGCTGGATGTCCTTTGGTTGGTGGAACGGAGCGTGAAAAAACCATCAGTGTTGCAGTTCTTGACACAAACCGGTGTGCCTGGCACCTACTACCATACTCCGTTCAAAGACACATCTTTTGTCTTGCCTGTTCACCCTCTGAATGGCACACATACACTATCCATGTCTCAATTGTCCCCAGGCTTAGAAATCATTCTTTAACCTGTCCTGTCCCCTTCATCTACAAGTGACATCAATAAGGGATCATAGCTTTCACTTTGATTCACCTGGTCAGTCTGTCATGGAAATAGCAGGTGTCCTTAATGTTTTGTACACTTAGTGTAAATTGTACAATAATTATTCATTTATGGGTTTTGTTATGTAGCCTATTGTTGTCACTTTATTGAACCTGCCTGCAACCCACCCGCCTGGGGACTGTGGGTTATGAGACAATCCCTGCATCACTAGCTTGCATGTTCTGCAGCCTTTTAGAGATAGGGAGAGGATGACTGGGATGCAGTTTGGCATTTATTGTCATGAATCTTGCCCTGGCGGCAGTTCTGCAAAGTGGTCACAAGCTGGCACAGGCATAAAGTAATATATGATTTTAAACCTAACCTTAACCCTAACCACACTGCTAATCCTTACCCTAAATTAAGTCCATAAAACACAATTATTTTCCACAAATATTTACAATCTTGCCAATTTTGGCTTTGCATCTGCCATATCTTGAGAAATTTCTGCCTCCAGGGCAATATTCATGACAAACATCAAGCTGCGACTGGGAGAGGGAATGTAAAATCGATAACTAAATAGTTTTGACAATTAACATACTTGTTATTATGAAAAGTACAATATGTCCATGTACACATCAGATAGATGCTCTTTCTCTGCTACCTCATTCTATTTCTCTAATTCTCTGGTCTAGTATTCCCTGGTTATGTTTCAATTCTCCCTCCTCTATTTCCTCACATCTTCCTCAGACTCTTCTTTTCCTCTTTCTTTTCCTCCTTACTTTCTCCAACATTTTCCATCTGTTGTATCTTACTGGCCTTCTCTTGCTTCACTACTTTTTTGGCTTTGCCCTTTGTCTTTTTGACCTTCCCTTCCTGAATTCTTTGGACAAGGAGATAAAGGATTGTAAGTTTATGGATTCTCTTCTCTTGATCTGCAAAATCTAGAGCTTTGCGATACTGTAGAAGGACATGTGGACAATATACCCTTCTTGTATTTCCTCCCACCTGTGGGGCCACTACTGCCATTTCCTGGAGCCGCTTCCTGCCGGTCTGGCTCAGGTTGGTGATGGGGGCCAGGTGAGGCATGTGGCGGTATTGGAAGTTCTCTGTAGCGGACGGAGTGATAATGACAGAGCTGAGAGGAGTCCGAGGCCTTGGGACATTCTCTGGGGAGGGAGGGGCCACAGCAGAGGGCAGGGCCTGTAGGGCTTCAGCCAGGGTCCAGGGTGCTGAGGTCACAAGAGCAGAGAGGCTAGTCTTGTCAGACACAGGACCATAGACCTTCCCTGGACTTTGTAGGACCAGAAAGTCAAGTAAAATATCAGGAAAAGGCTATGTTAAAAACAATCTGTAGATATACTTTATAACTACTCTATACACATTGCAGATACATGACTACACTCAATAAGTTGGAGTAACTTACAAAGCTCTGGACATTGTTCTTTTTTTTATGACTTGAGGAGCCTGTTCTCGGCTATACTGGTCTGCATTTCTGCCATGCTGTCTATAATGTCAGCCATCTCTCCAGTGCATTTCTTGAATGCCACTTTCAACCTCCAAGTCATTCAGCCAACTGTCCAGGTCTACTGCCTTAAGATCACCTTCACTGCAGTTTCTCTTCATCACTTGGATCAGTGCCCTCACCTGCTCGCCCATCCTCTTGACCTCCCTAGCCACGTCTTCATCCCTCAGTCTCTCCTTTCTCCTCCCCATTCACTTCGCAATCCATCCTCTACAGCACCCCTCATTCTTCTTCTGCCTCTTGATTGATGTCCTGACCGTCATTGTGCGTCTTCAGACCTTCCTCCAGGTTGAGTTCTATTGAGGTCAGGTTCTCTTTGATCCTCCTCAGACTCTCCTCGTTGGTGTTGGTCCACTGTGTCTTCTTGTCCAGCTGCTGCCTGCAGGGCCGGACAGTGGGGACCACCTCCATCTGGTGTGACACCTTCTTCAGGTCACTCACAGAGGCAGGGAGGAGGATGTTGGGCTTGGCCACAATACTCTCAACAGATATAGGGTCAAACCACTGAGATGTGACACGCACACACACAAATTTAAAAGATGCCTACCAGTTGATGGTCCTTCAGTGGTCCTTGTGGTTCCTTTGGAGGCTCTGGACTGTCCTCAGTAGAGGCATCATTGCCATCATCAAGCTGTGTGTCAGAGAGCTAGCTGGTCATAGTCCATTCTCCACATTCAGTGAAAGAGTTACTCAAAAATGTGTAAGTGGGGGGGAGGAGACAAACAGGTCATCATCCTTGTCCATTTCCCTCACTTCAAACTTGTCACTTTTTCATCCTCAACTTTCAGCGGTGGTGTCCTCTTTTCATGATCCTCATCATCACACTGTGTATCAGTCAACATGTCAGAGACCATCCTCCTAACAGTGATGTCACTCAACAGACATGTACGGTAGGGTACAACTCTTCTTCCTCCGATTCACAGTGAAGGAGTAGATGGAAAAGTCATCAGAAATGGAGGATGAGATCACGTCATGATATTCTCTCTCTATTATCCGAGTCACCCTTCCAGACTGAGGAGACAGAGAAAGGCATGTACTCATGGCAGCCATAGAATACACTGGCATTGACCCTCAAGGAAATGTAGAGTATGTAGGCAATCCAACATGGTTGTACAAGTAGTGAATAATACATGGGTAACTGAAAATGCAGTCACATGGGTAACTGAAAATTCGCATAACATTAGGGGTGGGGCTAAAGACCTTCCATAGTATAGGATTCTTTAGCATCTCGAATGGATGATTGTCAATTCAACCAAGCCAATCAAAATGGCCATATGAATCAACAGATTGATCTAACTGTTGTGTCTAATGGAACAGCAGAGATGACCTGGCTGAGAGGCTCTGGATTGATGTTCCATCCGTCCCTAGATGTCTGGTCCTGCCCACAGCTCACAATGATTGGCTATAAACAGTAAATAATTAATTATACACTGCTTTGCTCATTGCAGAATGTATAACTAATGTGCATATGTTACTGATTTCAGTTCGAAATGACTTATAGGCTTTGTTCTTCTGTGCACCTTGCCGGTTGACCACATCACAGAATCAGGGGTGTTTACCCTCATTGGATTCATCCGTCAACACATCACTCAATTTAAAAGGTGATAATATAACAAAAACAGGACAAAACAGACATGTATTGTATATTTACCACGTAAGGGCTGTGTCTTAAAGCTCTTTTGATTCTTTCATTATTACGATCCATTGCTTTCTGGGGGAAACATTTCCATCAATATTGTATGAATATATATATAATATATATATGTGTGAGTGTGTATATACACAGATTTGTATAACATTAAGAGACCACTGCAAAATGATCCGTTTCTCTGGGTTTACTATTTATAGGTATGTGTTTGGGTAAAATGTACATTTTTGTTTTATTCTATAAACTACTGGCATTTCTCCCAAATTGCAAATTCAAATATTGTCATTTAGAGCATTTATTTGCTGATCAAAATAACAAAAACCGACGCGGTGTTGTCAGACCTCGAATAATACTAATATTTTAACTTAGGAAGAGTTCTGAAATCATTATTTGGTGGAATAACCCTGATTTTCAATCACAGCTTTCATGCGTCTTTCTTGGCCGCCAGTCTTTTACGTTGGTGTTGGGTGACTTTATGCCATCCTGGCTCAAAAATTCAAGCAGCTTGGCTTTGTTTGATGGCTTGTGACCATCCATCTTCCTCTTGATCACATTCCAGAAGTTTTCAATGGGGTTCAGGTCTGGAGACTGGGCTGGCCGTGACAGGGTCTTGATCTGGTGGTCCTCCATCCACACCTTGATTGACTTGACTGTGTGACATGGAGCATTGTTCTACTGGAAAAACCAATCCTCAGAGTTGGTGAACATTGTCAGAGCAGAAGGAAGCAAGTTTTCTTCCAGGACAACCTTGTACGTGGCTTGAATCATGCGTCCTTCACAAAGATAAATCTGCCCGATTCCATCCTCCACCAAATTTAACACTGGCTTGTAGGCCTTTCCAGGTCTCCGTCTAACCATTAGACGACCAGGTGTTGGGCAAAGCTGAAAATTGGACTCATTGGGGAAGATGACCTTACTCCAGTCCTCTACTATGGTCTTTTGAAAACCTCAGCCTGGCACTTCTTTGCTTCTCATTGATGAAGGGCTTTTTTCGAGCTTTGCACAACTTCAGCCCTGCCCCTAGGAGCCTGTTTCAAACCATCCTCACCGTGCATTTCACCTCAGCTGCATTTGCCATTTTTTTTGTAGGTTAACTGCCTTGTTCAGGGGCAGAATGACAGATTTTTACCTTATCAACTCTGGGATTCGATCTTGAAACCTTTTGGTTACTCGTCCAACGCTCTTAACCACAAGGCTACCTGCCACCCCAATGAACTGCTGTCTTTGACATTTTAAGGATGGAAGCATCCTGTATCCCTCTGCCAGTGAAGCCCTTTTTTTCCTCACTCAAAATGTTCCTTTTCAAGTCTTCTGGCATGGTTAATGGTTATTTTTTGAATCCCAATTACTTTTGAGGTACTACTAGCACTGATTTAAACATCCAGCTGGTCCTATTGCAAGAGGATAGTGATGACCACAGCAGTGGTTTTTATACTTTTCCTCATTAAATAAGATTTGGTTCAGGTGATCACCTAATCAGTACCCCATTCAGTAGAATGAGGTGTGCCTGTGTTGGAAATCAACAGACACTGGAATGGAATTTCTGCCATACATGTAGAGATGCTGATTACAGAAGCATTTGTTAATTCTTTCCAGAGCTCTGAGTGTATGTGGTACCCTGTATACAGGTTGGGAAGGCTGTGCACCAAAAGGCCAAAGGTTACCTGCAACAACCTGAGTGAAGAAAGAGATTATACAGATGAAATCAAATCTGAACACAGTGTATGCAGGGAATTAATGCTTGGTTTCGTCATAATACGTCACAGCTTTATGACTGCACATAATACATCGCAAGAGAAAGGCTTGTTTGGAGCCTAACTAGTGGTATTGCCTTCTCACTGGTTGTCGCTAGCTGAATAACGAAAGTGATGTGCATATTTCCTACTGACTGAGTAATGGTTGTATCGATGGTTGGTTGGATGTTTTTTTTTTACATAGATAGGCTAACAGGATATCAATAGAAAGAAACCATTCCTTGCCCCCAAAAAAACAATTTTGCACATTGAGTAACAAGCACTAAGGGACCACAATGGAATTCGTTGATTTTATTGCGTTGTCCCTGACACGTTTTATTTTATTAAACAGTTTTATTTTTTTTACTAAACTGTCAAATATATCTATCTAACTCAAATGGGCTGTTGAGAACTCTGATCATCACATTTCAGGCACAAGCCAGCAGGTGGCAGTGTCTTTAAATGCATCACTGCCTTAGTGCACTTCATGATCTGCGCATCAAATAACTTTGGTTGTGAACGTGATTTAATAAAAATGCGGAAATCCATTACATTTGCTTTGGTTTAGCATTCGATCTACCCTGTCTTAGTTAAAGTGTTGTGCAATATTGGAGGACAGGTGTCGTAACTGACATTTTTGTATTCTGCTTGATTATCCACTGGTATTAGTTTGACATATGTACTGAGCATCAAAAATCAGTTTTGAAAGATGTGGTGGAAGAATGTGGGGTGAGCTGTTGTAACTTCTCAAGGAATATGTTCTGTGTTGGACTGTGGTGTTATGCGTTTCATAGACTACTGGTATGTCTGCGTCCTAACACAAGGCCATTGTGTTCCGGAACTATTGATTTATAGAAAACACTTGTGTGAATACAATATGATAGTATTATCACCTCCCACTATATAAGGGAAATGTAACCATTTCATCCTTGCTGTGAAATTACAGGTGGCTCTCCTCTGCAGCTGCTTGTATTAAATATGTTTATTACATTGTTAAATATAGAATTATCACCACAGCAAACAAAGTACTTGGAGTCAAACAGACAGGCCTGGATGAGATCTTTAAGCTCAGGGCCCTCCGCAAGTCTCACAAAATCATTTTAGACCCAAGCCACCCCTTTTACCCGGGCTTTGAACTTCTCCCCACTGGGCACAGGTACAGGGCACCCCTCAGCAAGAAAAACAGAACAAAACAATCATTTGTGCCAGGTGTGATATCCCTCCTAAATAGCTTGGGCTGATGTTCCTATCGAATCAGTAAGGCCAGCAGGCTAGTCATTTTTTAAATGTTTTATTGGTATGTAACTGTTATGAAAGTTGTATTGTAAATTTTGTTTTGTATTTAAACGCCACTTTAAACGTGTACATGACACTGCAACAAAATTTCCCCATGGGGACAATAAAGTCAGTAAGTAAACCCTGCCTTAGTCTTTGAATAGAATTTTCCACAACTGTAGTTCAGAGGTTCAAGAGTTTTACTCCTGAGTTGAGGCTAACGAGTGGCATTGATCCTGTTATTATCATGTCATTTGTTTTGTTTATTGTCAATACATGTCTCAGGTTATCAAAGGATGCCTTCAGTCTTGGAACTACAGTTTTTGGCAATGGGCATGGTAAGTTAGCAAGGAGGGGCTGAGTGACACAAGCTCATCACATACCCCTTCCACCACAAGACAGTGACCCAGATACTCCTCAGCATTGGGGTTCTGGTGCTCCTCTGTGGTGGGATTGAGAAGAGTGTGGGCACTGTTTGGTTCCTCCTCATGTTTCAGCTGCTCTCTTATCAGTACAGGGGTGTTGTACACAATTCTGGGGCTGGTAGTGTTTGGTGCATCTGCCCAGAATCAAGTGGAGGGGTTCGTCCCTGTATCCCCCTCCCTTATGGGTATGGCCACAGTGTACTCACTTATGGTTAAGGGCTTTCTTTTGGGGGTCAGCATACCCATGTTTGCCCTGCCCTGGCTGTTTCTGCTCATAACATTTTTGGTCCCACACACTGTCTTACTCTGCAACGTCATCATCACAGGGCAGGATCTGTATCCTTACTCCAAATAACTGATGCACTCTGCAGCGCCAGTTTCCTCCCAACACATTGCTGCGGCTGGCTTCTGTGTATAGAAGCAGTGTGGCTTGGCAGGGTTGTGTTTCGGAGGACGCATTGCTCTCGACCTTTGCCTTTCTCAAGTCCGTAGAGGAGTTGCAGCGATGGGACAGACTGTAACTACCAATTGGATGTCACAAAAAAAAAATTAAAAGCACCAAAACATTTTTATAATTAATTGGTCGTTGTGCACAGTAAAGAGAAGCCATAAATTACTCCCTAGTCTAAGTATAGCAAATCAACAATTATTATTTATTTACAATTACATGTCTTCAAGTTATACTGTTTATTTACAAATAGCTATTTTGCATAAACAACTTGATCAAGTGGTGAAAGTCATTACCACTGTGGTAATCAAGTGGTAAAAGTCCCGTAAGTCCTTCTCTAGTATAGTATAGCTCTAGGTATAGTAGCTCAAGAGAAGAGAACCCATAAGCCTACATTACTTTATCTCCTTGTCAAAAATATTCGGGAAGGGAAGGTCAATAAGAAAAAGAAGTGCAAGGCCAAAAAAGTAGTGAAGCAAAAGAAGGCCGGTAAGATGCAACAGATGGAAAATGTTGGAGGAAGTAAGGAGGAGGACAAGAAAGAGGAAAAGAAGAGTGAGGAAAAGGTGAGGAAATAGAGGAGGGAGAAGTGGAACATAACCAGGAGAATATGAGACTAGAAAATTATAGAAATAGAATGAGGTAGCAGAGAAAGAGCAGCTATCTGAGGTGCCTTAATACTATTATTAACTGGTTACCAACGCAATTAGAGCAGTAAAAATAATGTTTTGTCATACCCGTGGTATAAGGTCTGTTGTAAACACACACACAGATTTTGAGTATTGGTTACTCCTACAACACACACAAATGTAATTTCAGAGACAGGAACTATGATTAGCAAATACTTATATTGGTCTCGTTCTTATATTTTGAGACATGCATCATTCTTAAAAAAAAAAGATATTGGTCCCCATACTGCCTACCCAGGTGGCTTCTGATGAGTTGGATTTACATAGTGCTTAGAAGCGCTTTCACATTCTTAGGCTTGGAAATAGAGCCAGGAGAAGCAGGGTCAACACCTCTACTCATGCCATAAGTGCCATGACATCTTTAGTAACCACAGAGAGATAAGACCTCTGTCTCCACAGTCTCATCCAAAGGACATCACCAACCTTAGGGCAGTGTCACTGGTATTGGGGTCTTCGGTCTCCTTTGGCCAAAGTGAAGAGTTGAGGGCCCCTTACTGGTCTCCTTGCAATATCTGGTCTCCCACACAGAGATGGAAATCTACACCTGTTTAGACCCTGGAGGATATGGCTTCAGATGAAAGACAGCAGAGAGATGCAGAACGGAAAAGCTTCAAACACATTGATATGCAAATTCAGGACCATTGTACTCTGAAGTGGAGCATGCATCTGGTCTGAAGCATGTCAAAATAGTAGAAATGAACTGGGACTGGAGGAATACATCACATTTAAACTACATTAGCATGTATCTAATTTAGCTACACTCATCTGTACTTTTTTGTTTGAAACGTGACTTTCCAATAAAGCTTTTTAAATTCCAATTATTTGTGTCAGACAGATTTGTCTTAATTAATTACATCAGGGGTTCTTAAACTTTTTACAGCAAGGGAATATTATTGTACTGACATTACCTAAATGTTAGAGGGGGGGGCGTTAATCTGCTGTTCTGGACTATATCCCAAAGTAGGTGGCGGTAGAGCACCAAGAAAATAGTTGGATTTTTCACCAGAAATCCAAGAAGGCAGGGGGAGACTTTTGTTACCATGCAACGAGGAGATAAGTGATATTGTGAAAAGTACTAGTTCCAGAATTGGCTGCTGTATACATAGCGTGCGTGTGTGTATGTTGCTGGTATCTGTACTGTGTTTGTATCTACTGTACTGATGGTGCAAAAGCCATGACATGGAGACCTAGTGCAGTGGTAATGCGCATGCAAGCAGTTGCTCCCGATGCCACTTCGGTACACTGCAGCATCCACCGAGAGGCTCTTGCTGCCAAAGGAATGCCTGACAGCTTGAAAGACATTTTGGACACTGCATGGCAAATGGTTTACTTTGTTAAAGCTCTTGTGTATTTTCTGCAGCGACCATGTAACGTTTGTACAACAAACAGAAGTGCGCTGGTTATCAAGGGGCAAAGTATTGACACATTTTTTAGAATTGAGAGACGAGCTTAAAGTTTTCTTTACTCACCATTTTCACTTGTCTGACCGCTTGCATGATGATGAGTTTCTCACACGACTGGCCTATCTGGGTAATGTTTTGTCTCTCCTGAATGATCTGAATCTAAGATTTACAGGGACTCTATTTAACTATTTTCAGGGTGCAGGACAAAATTTAGGCTATGATTAAGAAGTTGGAGCTCTTCTCTGTCTGCATTACAAGGACCACAGGTATTTCCATCATTGTATGATTTTTTTGTGTGCAAATGAACTCAAGCTTAAGGACAATGTCAAATGTGATATAGCGAAGCACCTGAGTGAATTGGGTGAATTAAGAAGGTACTTCCCCGAAACGAGACAGCCCATAGGCAGGAGGTCATAGACCTGGACGGGTGGTGCAAGAATATCAACCTATTCCTCAACGTAACCAAGACTAAGGAGATGATTGTGGACTACAGGAAAAGGAGGATCGAGCACGCCCCCATTCTCATCAATGTGGCTGTAGTGGAGCAGGTTGAGAGCTTCAACTTCCTTGGTATCCACATCACCAACAAACTAGAATGGTCCAAACACACCAAGACAGTTGTGAAGAGGGCATGACAAAGCCTATTCCCCCTCAAGAAACTAAAAAGATTTGGCATGGGTCCTCAGATCCTCAAAAGGTTCTACAGCTGCAACATCGAGAGCGTTGCATCACTGCCTGGTACGGCAACTGCTCGGCCTCAAACCGCAAGGCACTACAGAGGGTAGTGCACACGGCCCAGTACATCACTGGGGTTAAGTTGCCAGCCATCCAGGACCACTACACCAGGCGGTGTCAGAGGAAGGCCCTAAAAATTGTCAGAGACCCCAGCCACCCCAGTCATAGACTGTTCGCTCTACTACCACATGGCAAGCGGTACCTGAGCGCCAAGTCTTGGACCAAAAGGCTTCTCAACAGTTTTTCCCCCAAACCATAAGACTCCTGAACAGCTAATCAAATGGCTACCCTGACTATTTGCATTGTGTCCCCCCCCAACCCCTCTTTTATGCTGCTGCTACTCTCTGTTTATCATATATGCATAGTCACTTTAACCATACCTTCATGTACATACTACCTCAATCAGCCCGACTAACCGGTGCCTGTATATAGCCTTGCTGCTGTTATTTTTCACTGTCTTTTTACTGTTGTTTTTATTTCTTTACTAATCTGCCTTTTTTTAACTTAAAATTTGAATATTCCATCATGACCTCTTACCACTTGATCCAGTTGTTTATGCAAAACAGCTATTTGTATATAAACAGTATAACTTGTACACATGCATTTGTAAAGAAATAATAATCATTGATTTGCTATACTTAGTCTTGGTTGTAATTTATGGCTTCTCTTTACTGTGCACAAAGACCAATTTATTATTTATATATTTTTTGTACTTTAAAAAAATGTATCCCCCAATTTTCAATTGGTAGTTGCAGTCTTGTCCCATCGCTGCAACTCCCCTATGGACTCGGGAGAAGCGAAGGTCAAGAGCCATGCATCTGTCGAAACAGGACCCTGCTAAGCTGCACTACTTCTTGACACACTGCTCGCTTAACCCGGAAGCTGCACCAATGTGTTGGAGGAAACACCGTCCAGCTGGTGACCAAGGTCAGCGGGGCCATATGTGCGCCGCCTCATGGGACTCCCGGTCATGGCCAGCTGTGACATAGCCTGATATTGAACCCAGGTCTGTAGTGACACCTCAAGTACTGCGATGCAGTGCCTTAGACCGCTGCGCCACTTGGGAGGCCCAACTACCTTATTTTCTAAAGATGACATCATAATCTGCCCTTGAAGCCCACACTCTTGATAACCTCAACCACTGCTCCCTGCTCCAGAATTTACAATAATGTTGAATGATGCATTGCCCAACAAACTGCATGTAATGGATCTAATTTACTGGTGAGTGGATGCTATTTCATTTCATTGGTGTAAGTAGTTAAGGAAAGAAAAACGGAATACATCAGTGTAATATACATTGCCTGATTTATAAAGGTTGTATAAATCAAGAGTGCCAAAAGATTTGTCTCCCGTATGTGTAGAACAACACAAAGTACAAGCCAAAAGGAGTGGTCTTACATTCAACTGACAATCAAAACCTTCTTGCATTGATTTGACCCTGAACATTCAGAGTTTGATTGACTCTTCAAACCAAAATCATCAGTGAAGAAACCGTGTACATTTTAAGCACTACCTCAAACCCCATGTCCAAGTATATTACATTTCAACGTATAACAAATGAGAGAGCTCTGTCATTCAATGAGTTTTCTATGTTATCAATCTGTCAATGAAGACACCGGTGCCCCTGGGTGAACCATCAGACTCGGTCATGTTTGCTGTGAAACTCTGGGGGGCATTGACAGACAGACTGGAGAGAATGTTGAGAATGTAGATGTTGAGCCACTGGAGCCCAGTGACTGCTGGTTTGAGAGGCAGATGTCTGCCAATGACTGTGTCCAAGACTATGTCCATGGCCTTGACTGTGGCTGCAGCTGTGTTCATGTTCGTGACGTTACCCAAAGCTATGCTTGAGGGCATATCCATGGTTGTGAACATAATAACCTGAGAACTCAACAGGGCTCCCCTGTGTATAGTAGGTTGGAGGAAACTGGAGCGTAGGCTTGGACTGGGTATGATTCTGCAACCAATGAGAATGTGGGGAGATTACACAGAGCTTATCTAACAAAACAGTGATTCTCTAACTAATCATGGGGGACCACTAGGTGCCTATTGTACAGTATTCAATTACAGCTGAGGATCATCTATTGAAACTGCTCATTATACTGTAGTACATCATGTACTCTGGCTTGCACCCAGCAATCATGTTAATTTAATGACCTCTCGTCTCGTAGGATAAATGCGTCTAGTGCTTTCTCAGTACTCAGGGTGGGTGGATCGTCTTCCTTCTCTATTGATGTAGGGTCATACAGGACATCAATGTTCAGGGGCACAACTTTCACTGGGAACAGGGAGACATCCCCCCCCCCCCCATTCTGAATTTGCATTTTTGTCCCCCCCAGATGTATCATTGAAAGGTGATACAAAACGAGGCAAAAGTGTGTTTTAGGGCCATGAGGACGCGGTTGGGTTGGTTGTTTGGACTATTTATCTGACTGGATGGGGAAGAAAACACTTCTAAAACCAAAGCTGTCCCTCAGCAGCCTGAAAGGCATCTTCTTATCTAGGACTGATGCTCCAGCATCAGACATGTCTAGAAGTGGGTGCCAGCCCCTTCCGTATGTTTCACCAGAGCAAGATAAGGAGAATGTGTGACACAGTGATGGTAGATTTTCCAAACAAAACATCCCGTTATGTTCAGCATGAGGACTCAACACACATTTCAAGCATATTATTTATTTTAATTGAACCTTTATTTAACTAGGCAAGTCAGTTAAGAACAAATTCTTATTTACAATGATGGCCTACCCTGGCCAAACCCGGACAGAGCTGGGCCAATTGTGCACCGCCCTATGGGATTCCCAATAACGGCCAAATGTGATACAGCCTGGATTCGAACCAGGGACTGTAGACTGAGATGCAGTGCCTTAGACCACAGCGCCGCACATAAACATATTACCACTTAACTACACTATTAAGCCCACTTAAAGCTGTGACATACTGCAGTGTATCACAGTTATTTTCAACCACAATAAGGTTGGAGTAAGGATAGAGATCCCCCTGCTATGATGGGGTTGCAGAGGAAGAGAGTGTGGGACCAAAAGTGTTACTATGACCAGAAACAGCCAGGCCAGGGCTAACATGGGTACACTGACCCCAAAAAGAAAGCCCTTAACCATAAGTGAGTACACTGTGGCCATACCCATAAGGGAGGGGGATACAGGAACTAACCCCTCCACTTGATTCTGGGCAGATGCACCAAACAGTACCAGGCCCACGGTTGTGTACAACACCCCTGTGTTGATAGAGAGCAGCTGAAACATGAGGAGGAACCAAACAGTGCCCACACTCTTCTCAATCCCACCACAGAGGAGCACCAGAACCCCAATGCTGAGGAGTATCTGGGTCTCTGTCTGGTGGTGGAAGGAGTATGTGATGAGCTTGGAAGAGGAGAGGATTAAACGGATATTATCGGGTTGACAGACATCAGCGGCATTGATGTGTTGTGCTCAAGCTTGCTGCTGAAGCCGACTGGCACAATATGTTACGTCATTAACGTTAGCTACACGTTGTAGCACGCTAGATAACGTTACAACAGACCCATTCAAAGTGGCTAGCTTGCTACTGAGCATGATTCTTGAGTCACTCAACCCCTCCTTGCTAAGGTACCATGCCCATTGGCAAAAACTGTAGTTCCAAGACTTTAGACATCTTCTGATAAACCGAAATATGTAGTGACTGAACAAAACTGATGATACTGTAACGAACCTGGGTTTATAAGCGCGGAAATGGACTCTGTCGCACGAGCATGCTTTTGCGGCACAGTCGATAGCGCGCCGGACCTCGGGCTAGAAGGTCCGAGGGTTCGAGACCTGCTCCCTGTCTGTTTCATTACAATACTATAATGACAGCAACAATGCCACTTGTTAGCCTGAACTCAGGAGTCAAACTCTTGAACCTCTGAACCACATCTTTCTAAACTATTCGGGTGATCATGTTGATGCTCAGTACAAACTTGTCAAACTACTAGAGGATAATCAAGCACAATACAAAATGTCAGTAACGACACTTTTCCTCCAATATTGCACAACACTTTAGCCAAGACTTGAGAAGCTAGCTTGCTAAACCAAAACAAATGTACTGAACTTCCGCATTTGGATTAATCACTTTCACAACCACAAAGATACTGTTGCGCAGACCATGAAGTGCGTTAAAGGCAGTGCTGCATTTAAAGACACTTCCTTCCACCTGCTGGCTTGTGCCTGAAATGTGATGACCAAGGAGTCCTCAACAGCTCATGTGAGTTAGATAGAAAGTTAGATATATTTGATTGGACAGTTTAATAAAATAATAAAACCCGTTTAATTAAATAAAACGTGTCATGCCAGGGACAACACAATAAAGTAAACGGTTTCTATTGTGGTCCCTTAATGTTACTCAAAGTAAAACAATAATACAACAAAATATTTGTCAAGGAATGGTTTCTTCCTATTGATATCATGTTGGTCTATCTATGTAAAACGTCCAACCAACCAGCGATACAACCATTACTCAGTCAGTAAGATATAAAAAGCACATCACGTTCGTTATTGAGCTACAACCAGTGAAAATATGATACCACCAGTCCGGCTCCAAACAAGCGTTTTTCTTGTGACGTATTAAGCGCAGTCATAAAGCTGTGACCCAAAATGACGTAACCATGCATTAATTCACTACATAAACGGTGTTCAGATTTGATTTAATCTGTTCAATAGTTTTCTTCACTCAGGTTGTTGCAGGTAATCTTTGGCCTTTTGGGGCACCTCCTTCCCAACATATATATACATATATAGGGAATAGGGTGCCATTTGGGATGCCATCTTTGTGTGTGTGTGTGTCTGTGTGTGAGTCAGGATGTGTTTTGTGTCTATTAATTGATGGAAATGTTTCCCTCAGAAAGAAAGATGGATCGTAATGATGAGAGAATCAAAAGAGCTTTAAGACGCCGCCCTTATGTGGTAAATATCAAATATTTGTTTGTTTTGTCCTGTTTTTGTTATATTATCACATTTTAAATTGAGTGTTGTGTTGACAGTTGAAACCAGTTAGGGTGAACACCCCTGATTCCGTGTTGTGGCCAACCGGCAAGGTGCACAGAAGGCCAAAGCCTGTAAGTCATATCTGACCTGAAACAAAAACACATACACATTAGTTATGCATTCTGCATGTACAAACTGCAGTTCTCAGAATTAAAGCAAATGCAGATATCCCTATCTAACTTCATTGAATGCTGTCTTGACAGTCTAATTCAGTGCAGACCCCTCAGATCCACAAAAGGCCTGTAAGTCACATTCAAATTCAACCACATAACAGTCCTTATATTATTTATTGATACACAATTCAAGGCCAATATGAGCAAAGCAGTGTTGAATTCATTCTTTACTGTTAACAGCCAATCATTGTGAGCTATGGGCAGGACCAGACATCTGGGGATGGATGGAGCATCTATCCAGAGCCTCTCAGCCAGGTCATCTCTGCTGTTCCCATACAACAGTTTGATTAATCTGTTGATTCATATGGCCATTTTGGTTGGCTTGGTTGAATTGACAATTATCCATTCGAGATGCTAAAGAATCCTGTACTATGGAAGATCTTTTGCCCCACCCCTAATGTTATGGGAGTTGCATTTATTGCATTTTCAGTTACCCATGTATTACTCACTACTTGTACAACCATGTTGGATTGCCTACATATTCTATGGCTGCCATGAGTACATGCCTTTCTCTGTCTCCTCAGTCTGGAAGGGTGACTCGGATAATAGAGAGAAAATATCATGACGTGATCTCATCCTCCAGTTCTGATGACTTTTCCATCTACTCCTTCACTGACTGTGAATCTGAGGTAAAAGAGTTGTACCCTACCGTCCATGTCTTTGTTGAGTGACATCACTGGGAGGAGGATGGTCTCTGACTAGTTGACTCTGATACACAGTGTGATGATGAGGATCATGAAAGGAGGACACCAAAGCTGAAAGTTGAGAATGGAAAGGTGACAAAGCTTGATGTGAGGGATATGGACAAGGATGATGATCTGTCTCTCCACTCCTTTGATGAGTCAGACTTCCTGGTAAGTTTTGCATATTAAATATTTTTATATATATACATGGGGGATTGGAAATTATGCAGACAATGACTTATTGAGTGTAGTCATGTATCTGCAATGTGTATAGAGTAGTTATAAAGTATTTCTACAGATTGTGTTGAACATAAGCACTTTCCTGATATGTTACTTTACTTTCTGGTCCTACAGAGCCCAGTGGAGGTCTCAGGTCCTGTATCTGTCAAGAATGGCCTCTCTCCTCTTGTAACCTCAGCACACCGGACACTGGCTGAAACCCTACAGGCCCTGCCCTCTGCTGTAGGCTCTCCCTACCCAGTAAATGTTCCAAGGCCTCGGACTCCTCTCAACCCTGTCATTATCGCTCCGCCCCGAACAGAGAACTTCCCATACCGCCACAGCCCTCGCCTGGCTCCCATCACCAATGTGAGCGAGACCGGCAGGAAGCTGCTCCAGGAAATGGCTGGAGTGGCCCCACAGGTGAGAGGAAATACAAGAAGGGAATATTGGCCGTAAGTCCTTCTATAGTATAGCATAAGTCCTTCTCTAGTATAGTATAGCTCTAGGTATGGCTGGTCAAGAGAAAGAGAACCCATAAACGTACATTACTTTATCTGCTTGTCCAAAATATTCAGGAAGGGAAGGTCAATAAGAAAAAGAAGTGCAAGGCCAAAAAGGAATTGAAGCAAGAGAAGGCCAGTAAGATGCAACAGATGAGAAATGTTGGAGAAAGTAAGGAGGAGGACAAGAAAGAGGAAAAGAAGAGTCTGAGGAAGAGGTGAGGAAATAGAGGAGGGAGAAGTGGAACATAACCAGGGAATACTAGACTAGAGAATTAGAGAAATAGAATGAGGTAGCAGAGAAAGAGCAGCTATCTGATGTGTAAGTGCAAACTTAAGCAAAAGGCACAAGGAGGTGTGATATATGGCCAATATATCACGGCAAAGGGCTGTTCTTAAGCACGACGCAACACGGAGTGCCTGGATACAGCCTTTAGCCGTGGTATATTGGCCATATACCACAAACCCCGAGGTGCCTTATTGCTATTATTAACTGGTTACCAACTTAATTAGAGCAGTAAAAATAAATATTTTGTCAAACCCGTGGTATAAGGTCTGTTATAAACTGGGTGGTTCGAGCCCTGAATGCTGATTGGCTGACAGCCGTGGTATATCAGACCGTATACCACAGGTATGACAAATGATTTAATTTTACTGCTCTCATTACGTTGTTAACCAATTCATAATAGCAATAAGAAACCTTGGGGTTTGTGGTATATGGTCAATATACCACGGCTAAGGGCTGTATCCAGGCACTCCGTGTTGTGTTGTGCATAAGAACAGTCCTTAGCTGTGGTATATTGGCCATATACCACACCCTCTCATGCCTTATTGCTTAAATATACCACAGCTTTCAGCCAATCAGCATTCAGGGATCGAAGCACCCAGTTTATAATACTATTTATTCTCCTGTGGTTTTTGATTGACAGGTTTCTTCAGTGGCTGCTGCCCAAACTGAGATGTTCAAAGACATAATGGCCAACTATTACTTCTACACACACACACACACACACACACACACACACACACACATAGATTTTGAGTATTGGTTATTCCTACAACACACACAAACGTAATTTCAGAGACAGGAACTATGATTAGCTAAATACATATTTTGGTCTCATTCTTATATTTTGAGACATGCAGCATTATTATTTTTTTTTTAATGATATTGATCCCCATACAGCCTATGATAATGAGTTGGATTTACATGCTGAGGCTTGGAAATATAGCCAGGAGAAGCAGGGTCAACACCTCTTCTTATGCCATAAGTGCCATGACATCTTTAGTAACCACAGAGAGATAAGACCTCTGTCTCCACAGTCTCATGCAAAGGACATCACCAACCTTAGGGCAGTGTCACTGGTATTGGGGTCTTCGGTCTCCTTTGGCCAAAGTGAAGAGTTGAGGGCCCCTTACTGGTCTCCCTGCAATATCTGGTCTCCCACACAGAGATGGAAATCTACACCTGTTTAGACCTTGGAGGATATGGCTTCAGATGAAAGACAGCAGAGAGATGCAGAGCGTAAAAGCTTCAAACACATTGATATGCAAATTCCGGACCATTGTACTCTGAAGTGGAGTATGCATCTGGTCTGAAGCATGTCAAAATAGTAGAAATGAACTGGGACTGGAGGACTGCATCACATTTAAACTAAATTAGCATGTATCTGATGTAGCTTCACTCATCTGTACTTGAATTGTGCTGTTTGAAACGTGAATTTCCAATAAAGCTTTTTAAATTCCAATTATTTGTGTCAGACAGATTTTTGTCTTAATTAATTACATCAGGGGTTCTTAAACTTTTTACATCAAGGGAATATTATTATACTGATATTATCTTACCTGTTATCAGTGGGGGGGTTTATTCTGCTGCTCTGGACTGTATCCCACGGTAGGTGGCGGTAGTGAACCAATAAATAGTTGTATTGGTCCCAGAAGCCAGAAACCCAACCAGACTAGCAGACAGTTGTTACCATGCAACGAGCAGATGCTTGCGAAAATACTAGCTACAAAATTGGCAAAATTGCCTGCTGCTGTATACATAGCTCACGTGTGTGTGTATGTTGCTAACCTAGCTAGTTAGCTCGCCATCAATAAAGTTCCCAATGTTACAACATGGCAGACGGCTGGAGCACCGACACGGGAGAAGCTGTCTATCGTTCCCGGGATGCTGTCAAAAACCTTACAACAAGTAAGTTGCAGTTGGCGTTTGTGTGACTTTTAGTCCTTGCATTGCCATTACAAGCAATACACTGTCGTTAGCTAAGGTTAGCTCTCAAAGCAGATGATGATAAACACCCAGTATATTTCTTGACCTGATCCCTGAGTTTGCCATGAAAACATGGCATTTAGCTAGCTAAAATCCTGTTTACTTTGATTATATTTACAATGGTGTTTACAGGATTCGTATTCAGAGAGTCACCTCCACAGCAGCCCTCTCCCAACACCTTCAGCAGCAGGTTTGGACTCAACAGGAGAGGGAGACATTGAGCTGGACACCATCCACTCACAGGCTCAATCAGGTGTTAACACAGTTTTGAAACATGAAGATGTCAAATGCTTCTTAGTTGAGTAGATGTCATTTTCGTGGTGACTAGATATGGACCACAACATCTTGGTTTTGTTTCAGCCAGAAATGATGAGGAGGAGTTTGTGGTAGTCTGGTAGGAGAAGCTGTTCAGTCAGTGTCCTTATAACAAATAAGAATTTTCTGTTTACGATAGTTTGATGTTGCATAGTAAGGTGTGTGTGTGCACAATATGAAGTGGTTTTGTTCCAATGTGAGTCATTATGCCAGACTCCGCTGGAGAGACAATACCACACAGAGATCATGGCTCAGGAGCGGAGCAGGGGCAGATGGAACTGCAGGATTTTCACCTACACCGATTCTGACTGCTACACCAATTTGGAAGGGGTGGTTTTCAACAGAATCTCCTTTTCTATAACGGTTCTGTAACCAAAGACGCTGGGAGACGGGAAGCAAGTGTAGGGGGAGGATTTATTAATAAATAGACATGAAACTAAAGACGAACAGTGTCTGGACAAGAGAAACAAAACAACCTCGATGCAGACATGGGAATGAAACTGAGGAAGTGACAGATATAGGGGAGGTAATCAATGACGTGATGGAGTCCAGGTGAGTCCGATGAAGCTCTGGTGCGCGTAAAAATGGTGACGGGTGTGCGTAATGATGAGCAGCCTGGCGACCTTGAGTGCCAAAACAAAGCATTTACCTGTTTTTTGTCCAAAATAATCGTTAGTGTTTTAAAGCTGTTTTTGATATACTCACTACAGCATTCCCAGAGTATGGTGACGCAGGTCAAGTCCAATCCTACCTTACTGGCACATAGGATGGCCAATGTCAGACACAGACGACAGGACAGACGCCCAGTGTAGGTCCCTGTTACTCACCAAAGTGAATTATTATTAAAGTGAATGTAATTGAAGCAGCATTGATGCGTCGTGCTGCTTTGAAGACAAACAGTGTACCGGTATGTTCACATTACACCATACCCTTGTATGCAAAATGTGTTTGTGGTATTCTGTTGGTCTGCAGTGGCGCACCATCCCCAAGTCCAGGCTGATTACCTGGGAGCCCTCGGAGGACTTTGTGAAGACCAGCCACATGGTCAACACACCTGTACAGACCATGCACATCATGGGGGACCTGGGACCAGCGGGCAAGTGAGTCGCAAAAGGGGAAAAACCACTATGTAGCCTATACACTTATTACACTGCTTTGTACGTAATAACTTTGAAGTAGATTCCAATTCAGGCATTGAAAAGTGGCATTTTATTATTGTATTTCTCAGACTTGGCCAAAAGGAGAAGGAATGCTTGTCTGCACGATAAGAGCAGATGGAATTGGAGTGGTTACCATCAAACCGGACTTCAACAAATGCAAGGAGCCCTACAGGCCAGTGACCCGCACCCGCTGAAGTCAATAATGTTTTACCCCTAGCTCAAGTAAGGGTCACTTACTTGGTAGCAGAATTCATACATTCCCAGCCATTTACTGTGTTATGATGCTGTTTGTTTGCACCCAAGGTTGAGACTGAGGGGGAGAAGAGGGAGTTGTGGCTTCAGACCAGAGGAGACGGAACAGCAACAGTGCATATATAGACGTGAGTGACTGAGTGTGTAGTGTTATTCACTGTTGGTGCACTGTAATAATACTTGTATTATAGTTCATCCCAAAATCAAAACTTGGAAGATGTTTTTGTATCCCAAAGTGGCCTCATGTCAGATTTGTCCTTATGCATGTACATACAGTACACTGATGAAATATTATTATAGTCTTTCAGGCAGGTTAGAGTCTTTTCTATGACGATGACCTCTCCTCTCTTTTCCTCCTTTCAGCGTTATGTACGTCATAAAGACTACCTCAACAGCTTGGTTGGCCAGGACTGAAATGGTA